>NW_026263184.1:0-300000 GCF_947179515.1 Apodemus sylvaticus
CTTCTCTTTTGAGGCTACACACTTAGACATACACGCAACATGAAAGCTTTTCGACTTACAACGTGTTGTTTAGGAAAAACAAGATAATTTCGCACGATGCGGGATTTCCTTAAAACGTGATTTTCTGAAAAATTTTGACGAAAGAAAATTCTCCTTTTGGTTCTCTTTAGATGCTACATGTTAAGACGTACACGCCACAACAATTCTTTTCGAGATACAACGTGTAGTTTTTGGAGATACAAGCTAATTTTGTACTATGCGTTATTTCTTCTCGTAAAGAGTTTCCAATGCGTACGTATATGTCTTTACGCTGCAAAACTGTATTTCCTTATGAAGTGGTATTCTTACATATCCTTTCGAGAGAAAACTGTCCTGTGCCTTCTCTTTTGAGGCTACACACTTAGACATACACGCAACATGAAAGCTTTTCGACTTACAACCTGTTGTTTAGGAAAAACAAGATAATTTCGCACGATGCGGGATTTCCTTAAAACGTGATTTTCTGAAAATTTTGACGAAAGAAAATTCTCCTTTTGGTTCTCTTTAGATGCTACATGTTAAGACGTACACGCCACAACAATTCTTTTCGAGATACAACGTGTAGTTTTGGAGATACAACCTAATTTTGTACTATGCGTTATTTCTTCTCGTAAAGAGTTTCCAATGCGTACGTATATGTCTTTACTCTGCAAAACTGTATTTCCTTATGAAGTGGTATTCTTACATATCCTTTCGAGAGAAAAACTGTCCTGTGCCTTCTCTTTTGAGGCTACACACTTAGACATACACGCAACATGAAAGCTTTTCGACTTACAACGTGTTGTTTAGGAAAAACAAGATAATTTCGCACGATGCGGGATTTCCTTAAAACGTGATTTTCTGAAAAATTTTGACGAAAGAAAATTCTCCTTTTGGTTCTCTTTAGATGCTACATGTTAAGACGTACACGCCACAAGAATTCTTTTCGAGATACAACGTGTAGTTTTGGAGATACAAGCTAATTTTGTACTATGCGTTATTTCTTCTCGTAAAGAGTTTCCAATGCGTACGTATATGTCTTTACTCTGCAAAACTGTATTTCCTTATGAAGTGGTATTCCTTACATATCCTTTCGAGAGAAAACTGTCCTGTGCCTTCTCTTTTGAGGCTACACACTTAGACATACACGCAACATGAAAGCTTTTCGACTTACAACGTGTTGTTTAGGAAAAACAAGATAATTTTGCACGATGCGGGATTTCCTTAAAACGTGATTTTCTGAAAAATTTTGACGAAAGAAAATTCTCCTTTTGGTTCTCTTTAGATGCTACATGTTAAGACGTACACGCCACAAGAATTCTTTTCGAGATACAACGTGTAGTTTTGGAGATACAAGCTAATTTTGTACTATGCGTTATTTCTTCTCGTAAAGAGTTTCCAATGCGTACGCATATGTCTTTACTCTGCAGAACTGTATTTCCTTATGAAGTGGTATTCTTACATATCCTTTCGAGAGAAAACTGTCCTGTGCCTTCTCTTTTGAGGCTACACACTTAGACAGACACGCAACATGAAAGCTTTTCGACTTACAACGTGTTGTTTAGGAAAAACAAGATAATTTCGCACGATGCGGGATTTCCTTAAAACGTGATTTTCTGAAAAATTTTGACGAAAGAAAATTCTCCTTTTGGTTCTCTTTAGATGCTACATGTTAAGACGTACACGCCACAACAATTCTTTTCGAGATACAACGTGTAGTTTTGGAGATACAAGCTAATTTTGTACTATGCATTATTTCTTCTCGTAAAGAGTTTCCAATGCGTACGTATATGTCTTTACGCTGCAAAACTGTTTTTCCTTATGAAGTGGTATTCTTACATATCCTTTGATAGAAAACTGTCCTGTGCCTTCTCTTTTGAGGCTACACACTTAGACATACACGCAACATGAAAGCTTTTCGACTTACAACGTGTTGTTTAGGAAAAACAAGATAATTTCGCACGATGCGGGATTTCCTTAAAACGTGATTTTCTGAAAAATTTTGACGAAAGAAAATTCTCCTTTTGGTTCTCTTTAGATGCTACATGTTAAAACGTACACGCCACAACAATTCTTTTCGAGATACAACGTGTAGTTTTGGAGATACAAGCTAATTTTGTACTATGCGTTATTTCTTCTCGTAAAGAGTTTCCAATGCGTACGTATATGTCTTTACTCTGCAAAACTGTATTTCCTTATGAAGTGGTATTCTTACATATCCTTTCGAGAGAAAACTGTCCTGTGCCTTCTCTTTTGAGGCTACACACTTAGACATACACGCAACATGAAAGCTTTTCGACTTACAACGTGTTGTTTAGGAAAAACAAGATAATTTCGCACGATGCGGGATTTCCTTAAAACGTGATTTTCTGAAAAATTTTGACGAAAGAAAATTCTCCTTTTGGTTCTCTTTAGATGCTACATGTTAAGACGTACACGCCACAACAATTCTTTTCGAGATACAACGTGTAGTTTTGGAGATACAAGCTAATTTTGTACTATGCGTTATTTCTTCTCGTAAAGAGTTTCCAATGCGTACGTATATGTCTTTACTCTGCAAAACTGTATTTCCTTATGAAGTGGTATTCTTACATATCCTTTCGAGAGAAAACTGTCCTGTGCCTTCTCTTTTGAGGCTACACACTTAGACAGACACGCAACATGAAAGCTTTTCGACTTACAACGTGTTGTTTAGGAAAAACATGATAATTTCGCATGATGCGGGATTTCCTTAAAACGTGATTTTCTGAAAAATTTTGACGAAAGAAAATTCTCCTTTTGGTTCTCTTTAGATGCTACATGTTAAGACGTACACGCCACAACAATTCTTTTCGAGATACAACGTGTAGTTTTGGAGATACAAGCTAATTTTGTACTATGCGTTATTTCTTCTCGTAAAGAGTTTCCAATGCGTACGTATATGTCTTTACTCTGCAAAACTGTATTTCCTTATGAAGTGGTATTCTTACATATCCTTTCGAGAGAAAACTGTCCTGTGCCTTCTCTTTTGAGGCTACACACTTAGACATACACGCAACATGAAAGCTTTTCGACTTACAACGTGTTGTTTAGGAAAAACAAGATAATTTCGCACGATGCGGGATTTCCTTAAAACGTGATTTTCTGAAAAATTTTGACGAAAGAAAATTCTCCTTTTGGTTCTCTTTAGATGCTACATGTTAAGACGTACACGCCACAAGAATTCTTTTCGAGATACAACGTGTAGTTTTGGAGATACAAGCTAATTTTGTACTATGCGTTATTTCTTCTCGTAAAGAGTTTCCAATGCGTACGCATATGTCTTTACTCTGCAGAACTGTATTTCCTTATGAAGTGGTATTCTTACATATCCTTTCGAGAGAAAACTGTCCTGTGCCTTCTCTTTTGAGGCTACACACTTAGACAGACACGCAACATGAAAGCTTTTCGACTTACAACGTGTTGTTTAGGAAAAACAAGATAATTTCGCACGATGCGGGATTTCCTTTAAACGTGATTTTCTGAAAAATTTTGACGAAAGAAAATTCTCCTTTTGGTTCTCTTTAGATGCTACATGTTAAGACGTACACGCCACAACAATTCTTTTCGAGATACAACGTGTAGTTTTGGAGATACAAGCTAATTTTGTACTATGCGTTATTTCTTCTCGTAAAGAGTTTCCAATGCGTACGTATATGTCTTTACTCTGCAAAACTGTATTTCCTTATGAAGTGGTATTCTTACATATCCTTTCGAGAGAAAACTGTCCTGTGCCTTCTCTTTTGAGGCTACACACTTAGACATACATGCAACATGAAAGCTTTTCGACTTACAACGTGTTGTTTAGGAAAAACAAGATAATTTCGCACGATGCGGGATTTCCTTAAAACGTGATTTTCTGAAAAATTTTGACGAAAGAAAATTCTCCTTTTGGTTCTCTTTAGATGCTACATGTTAAAACGTACACGCCACAACAATTCTTTTCGAGATACAACGTGTAGTTTTGGAGATACAAGCTAATTTTGTACTATGCGTTATTTCTTCTCGTAAAGAGTTTCCAATGCGTACGTATATGTCTTTACTCTGCAAAACTGTATTTCCTTATGAAGTGGTATTCTTACATATCCTTTCGAGAGAAAACTGTCCTGTGCCTTCTCTTTTGAGGCTACACACTTAGACATACACGCAACATGAAAGCTTTTCGACTTACAACGTGTTGTTTAGGAAAAACAAGATAATTTCGCACGATGCGGGATTTCCTTAAAACGTGATTTTCTGAAAAATTTTGACGAAAGAAAATTCTCCTTTTGGTTCTCTTTAGATGCTACATGTTAAGACGTACACGCCACAACAATTCTTTTCGAGATACAACGTGTAGTTTTGGAGATACAAGCTAATTTTGTACTATGCGTTATTTCTTCTCGTAAAGAGTTTCCAATGCGTACGTATATGTCTTTACTCTGCAAAACTGTATTTCCTTATGAAGTGGTATTCTTACATATCCTTTCGAGAGAAAACTGTCCTGTGCCTTCTCTTTTGAGGCTACACACTTAGACATACACGCAACATGAAAGCTTTTCGACTTACAACGTGTTGTTTAGGAAAAACAAGATAATTTCGCACGATGCGGGATTTCCTTAAAACGTGATTTTCTGAAAAATTTTGACGAAAGAAAATTCTCCTTTTGGTTCTCTTTAGATGCTACATGTTAAGACGTACACGCCACAACAATTCTTTTCGAGATACAACGTGTAGTTTTGGAGATACAAGCTAATTTTGTACTATGCGTTATTTCTTCTCGTAAAGAGTTTCCAATGCGTACGTATATGTCTTTACTCTGCAAAACTGTATTTCCTTATGAAGTGGTATTCTTACATATCCTTTCGAGAGAAAACTGTCCTGTGCCTTCTCTTTTGAGGCTACACACTTAGACATACACGCAACATGAAAGCTTTTCGACTTACAACGTGTTGTTTAGGAAAAACAAGATAATTTCGCACGATGCGGGATTTCCTTAAAACGTGATTTTCTGAAAAATTTTGACGAAAGAAAATTCTCCTTTTGGTTCTCTTTAGATGCTACATGTTAAGACGTACACGCCACAACAATTCTTTTCGAGATACAACGTGTAGTTTTGGAGATACAAGCTAATTTTGTACTATGCGTTTATTTCTTCTCGTAAAGAGTTTCCAATGCGTACGCATATGTCTTTACGCTGCAAAACTGTTTTTCCTTATGAAGTGGTATTCTTACATATCCTTTGAGAGAACACTGTCCTGTGCCTTCTCTTTTGAGGCTACACACTTAGACATACACGCAACATGAAAGCTTTTCGACTTACAACGTGTTGTTTAGGAAAAACAAGATAATTTCGCACGATGCGGGATTTCCTTAAAACGTGATTTTCTGAAAAATTTTGACGAAAGAAAATTCTCCTTTTGGTTCTCTTTAGATGCTACATGTTAAGACGTACACGCCACAACAATTCTTTTCGAGATACAACGTGTAGTTTTGGAGATACAAGCTAATTTTGTACTATGCGTTATTTCTTCTCGTAAAGAGTTTCCAATGCGTACGTATATGTCTTTACTCTGCAAAACTGTATTTCCTTATGAAGTGGTATTCTTACATATCCTTTGAGAGAAAACTGTCCTGTGCCTTCTCTTTTGAGGCTACACACTTAGACATACACGCAACATGAAAGCTTTTCGACTTACAACGTGTTGTTTAGGAAAAACAAGATAATTTCGCACGATGCGGGATTTCCTTAAAACGTGATTTTCTGAAAAATTTTGACGAAAGAAAATTCTCCTTTTGGTTCTCTTTAGATGCTACATGTTAAAACGTACACGCCACAACAATTCTTTTCGAGATACAACGTGTAGTTTTGGAGATACAAGCTAATTTTGTACTATGCGTTATTTCTTCTCGTAAAGAGTTTCCAATGCGTACGTATATGTCTTTACTCTGCAAAACTGTATTTCCTTATGAAGTGGTATTCTTACATATCCTTTCGAGAGAAAACTGTCCTGTGCCTTCTCTTTTGAGGCTACACACTTAGACATACACGCAACATGAAAGCTTTTCGACTTACAACGTGTTGTTTAGGAAAAACAAGATAATTTCGCACGATGCGGGATTTCCTTAAAACGTGATTTTCTGAAAAATTTTGACGAAAGAAAATTCTCCTTTTGGTTCTCTTTAGATGCTACATGTTAAGACGTACACGCCACAACAATTCTTTTCGAGATACAACGTGTAGTTTTGGAGATACAAGCTAATTTTGTACTATGCGTTATTTCTTCTCGTAAAGAGTTTCCAATGCGTACGTATATGTCTTTACTCTGCAAAACTGTATTTCCTTATGAAGTGGTATTCTTACATATCCTTTCGAGAGAAAACTGTCCTGTGCCTTCTCTTTTGAGGCTACACACTTAGACATACACGCAACATGAAAGCTTTTCGACTTACAACGTGTTGTTTAGGAAAAACAAGATAATTTCGCACGATGCGGGATTTCCTTAAAACGTGATTTTCTGAAAAATTTTGACGAAAGAAAATTCTCCTTTTGGTTCTCTTTAGATGCTACATGTTAAGACGTACACGCCACAACAATTCTTTTCGAGATACAACGTGTAGTTTTGGAGATACAAGCTAATTTTGTACTATGCGTTATTTCTTCTCGTAAAGAGTTTCCAATGCGTACGTATATGTCTTTACTCTGCAAAACTGTATTTCCTTATGAAGTGGTATTCTTACATATCCTTTCGAGAGAAAACTGTCCTGTGCCTTCTCTTTTGAGGCTACACACTTAGACATACACGCAACATGAAAGCTTTTCGACTTACAACGTGTTGTTTAGGAAAAACAAGATAATTTCGCACGATGCGGGATTTCCTTAAAACGTGATTTTCTGAAAAATTTTGACGAAAGAAAATTCTCCTTTTGGTTCTCTTTAGATGCTACATGTTAAGACGTACACGCCACAACAATTCTTTTCGAGATACAACGTGTAGTTTTGGAGATACAAGCTAATTTTGTACTATGCGTTTATTTCTTCTCGTAAAGAGTTTCCAATGCGTACGCATATGTCTTTACGCTGCAAAACTGTTTTTCCTTATGAAGTGGTATTCTTACATATCCTTTGAGAGAACACTGTCCTGTGCCTTCTCTTTTGAGGCTACACACTTAGACATACACGCAACATGAAAGCTTTTCGACTTACAACGTGTTGTTTAGGAAAAACAAGATAATTTCGCACGATGCGGGATTTCCTTAAAACGTGATTTTCTGAAAAATTTTGACGAAAGAAAATTCTCCTTTTGGTTCTCTTTAGATGCTACATGTTAAGACGTACACGCCACAACAATTCTTTTCGAGATACAACGTGTAGTTTTGGAGATACAAGCTAATTTTGTACTATGCGTTATTTCTTCTCGTAAAGAGTTTCCAATGCGTACGTATATGTCTTTACTCTGCAAAACTGTATTTCCTTATGAAGTGGTATTCTTACATATCCTTTCGAGAGAAAACTGTCCTGTGCCTTCTCTTTTGAGGCTACACACTTAGACATACACGCAACATGAAAGCTTTTCGACTTACAACGTGTTGTTTAGGAAAAACAAGATAATTTCGCACGATGCGGGATTTCCTTAAAACGTGATTTTCTGAAAAATTTTGACGAAAGAAAATTCTCCTTTTGGTTCTCTTTAGATGCTACATGTTAAGACGTACACGCCACAACAATTCTTTTCGAGATACAACGTGTAGTTTTGGAGATACAAGCTAATTTTGTACTATGCGTTATTTCTTCTCGTAAAGAGTTTCCAATGCGTACGTATATGTCTTTACGCTGCAAAACTGTATTTCCTTATGAAGTGGTATTCTTACATATCCTTTCGAGAGAAAACTGTCCTGTGCCTTCTCTTTTGAGGCTACACACTTAGACATACACGCAACATGAAAGCTTTTCGACTTACAACGTGTTGTTTAGGAAAAACAAGATAATTTCGCACGATGCGGGATTTCCTTAAAACGTGATTTTCTGAAAAATTTTGACGAAAGAAAATTCTCCTTTTGTTCTCTTTAGATGCTACATGTTAAGACGTACACGCCACAAGAATTCTTTTCGAGATACAACGTGTAGTTTTGGAGATACAAGCTAATTTTGTACTATGCGTTATTTCTTCTCGTAAAGAGTTTCCAATGCGTACGTATATGTCTTTACGCTGCAAAACTGTATTTCCTTATGAAGTGGTATTCTTACATATCCTTTCGAGAGAAAACTGTCCTGTGCCTTCTCTTTTGAGGCTACACACTTAGACATACACGCAACATGAAAGCTTTTCGACTTACAACGTGTTGTTTAGGAAAAACAAGATAATTTCGCACGATGCGGGATTTCCTTAAAACGTGATTTTCTGAAAAATTTTGACGAAAGAAAATTCTCCTTTTGGTTCTCTTTAGATGCTACATGTTAAGACGTACACGCCACAACAATTCTTTTCGAGATACAACGTGTAGTTTTGGAGATACAAGCTAATTTTGTACTATGCGTTATTTCTTCTAGTAAAGAGTTTCCAATGCGTACGTATATGTCTTTACTCTGCAAAACTGTATTTCCTTATGAAGTGGTATTCTTACATATCCTTTCGAGAGAAAACTGTCCTGTGCCTTCTCTTTTGAGGCTACACACTTAGACATACACGCAACATGAAAGCTTTTCGACTTACAACGTGTTGTTTAGGAAAAACAAGATAATTTCGCACGATGCGGGATTTCCTTAAAACGTGATTTTCTGAAAAATTTTGACGAAAGAAAATTCTCCTTTTGGTTCTCTTTAGATGCTACATGTTAAGACGTACACGCCACAACAATTCTTTTCGAGATACAACGTGTAGTTTTGGAGATACAAGCTAATTTTGTACTATGCGTTATTTCTTCTCGTAAAGAGTTTCCAATGCGTACGCATATGTCTTTACTCTGCAGAACTGTATTTCCTTATGAAGTGGTATTCTTACATATCCTTTCGAGAGAAAACTGTCCTGTGCCTTCTCTTTTGAGGCTACACACTTAGACATACACGCAACATGAAAGCTTTTCGACTTACAACGTGTTGTTTAGGAAAAACAAGATAATTTCGCACGATGCGGGATTTCCTTAAAACGTGATTTTCTGAAAAATTTTGACGAAAGAAAATTCTCCTTTTGGTTCTCTTTAGATGCTACATGTTAAGACGTACACGCCACAACAATTCTTTTCGAGATACAACGTGTAGTTTTGGAGATACAAGCTAATTTTGTACTATGCGTTATTTCTTCTCGTAAAGAGTTTCCAATGCGTACGTATATGTCTTTACTCTGCAAAACTGTATTTCCTTATGAAGTGGTATTCTTACATATCCTTTCGAGAGAAAACTGTCCTGTGCCTTCTCTTTTGAGGCTACACACTTAGACATACACGCAACATGAAAGCTTTTCGACTTACAACGTGTTGTTTAGGAAAAACAAGATAATTTCGCACGATGCGGGATTTCCTTAAAACGTGATTTTCTGAAAAATTTTGACGAAAGAAAATTATCCTTTTGTTCTCTTTAGATGCTACATGTTAAGACGTACACGCCACAAGAATTCTTTTCGAGATACAACGTGTAGTTTTGGAGATACAAGCTAATTTTGTACTATGCGTTATTTCTTCTCGTAAAGAGTTTCCAATGCGTACGTATATGTCTTTACTCTGCAAAACTGTATTTCCTTATGAAGTGGTATTCTTACATATCCTTTCGAGAGAAAACTGTCCTGTGCCTTCTCTTTTGAGGCTACACACTTAGACATACACGCAACATGAAAGCTTTTCGACTTACAACGTGTTGTTTAGGAAAAACAAGATAATTTCGCACGATGCGGGATTTCCTTAAAACGTGATTTTCTGAAAAATTTTGACGAAAGAAAATTCTCCTTTTGGTTCTCTTTAGATGCTACATGTTAAGACGTACACGCCACAACAATTCTTTTCGAGATACAACGTGTAGTTTTGGAGATACAAGCTAATTTTGTACTATGCGTTATTTCTTCTCGTAAAGAGTTTCCAATGCGTACGTATATGTCTTTACGCTGCAAAACTGTTTTTCCTTATGAAGTGGTATTCTTACATATCCTTTGAGAGAAAACTGTCCTGTGCCTTCTCTTTTGAGGCTACACACTTAGACATACACGCAACATGAAAGCTTTTCGACTTACAACGTGTTGTTTAGGAAAAACAAGATAATTTCGCACGATGCGGGATTTCCTTAAAACGTGATTTTCTGAAAAATTTTGACGAAAGAAAATTCTCCTTTTGGTTCTCTTTAGATGCTACATGTTAAGACGTACACGCCACAAGAATTCTTTTCGAGATACAACGTGTAGTTTTGGAGATACAAGCTAATTTTGTACTATGCGTTATTTCTTCTCGTAAAGAGTTTCCAATGCGTACGTATATGTCTTTACGCTGCAAAACTGTATTTCCTTATGAAGTGGTATTCTTACATATCCTTTCGAGAGAAAACTGTCCTGTGCCTTCTCTTTTGAGGCTACACACTTAGACATACACGCAACATGAAAGCTTTTCGACTTACAACGTGTTGTTTAGGAAAAACAAGATAATTTCGCACGATGCGGGATTTCCTTAAAACGTGATTTTCTGAAAAATTTTGACGAAAGAAAATTCTCCTTTTGGTTCTCTTTAGATGCTACATGTTAAGACGTACACGCCACAAGAATTCTTTTCGAGATACAACGTGTAGTTTTGGAGATACAAGCTAATTTTGTACTATGCGTTATTTCTTCTCGTAAAGAGTTTCCAATGCGTACGTATATGTCTTTACTCTGCAAAACTGTATTTCCTTATGAAGTGGTATTCTTACATATCCTTTCGAGAGAAAACTGTCCTGTGCCTTCTCTTTTGAGGCTACACACTTAGACATACACGCAACATGAAAGCTTTTCGACTTACAACGTGTTGTTTAGGAAAAACAAGATAATTTCGCACGATGCGGGATTTCCTTAAAACGTGATTTTCTGAAAAATTTTGACGAAAGAAAATTCTCCTTTTGGTTCTCTTTAGATGCTACATGTTAAGACGTACACGCCACAAGAATTCTTTTCGAGATACAACGTGTAGTTTTGGAGATACAAGCTAATTTTGTACTATGCGTTATTTCTTCTCGTAAAGAGTTTCCAATGCGTACGTATATGTCTTTACTCTGCAAAACTGTATTTCCTTATGAAGTGGTATTCTTACATATCCTTTCGAGAGAAAACTGTCCTGTGCCTTCTCTTTTGAGGCTACACACTTAGACATACACGCAACATGAAAGCTTTTCGACTTACAACGTGTTGTTTAGGAAAAACAAGATAATTTCGCACGATGCGGGATTTCCTTAAAACGTGATTTTCTGAAAAATTTTGACGAAAGAAAATTCTCCTTTTGGTTCTCTTTAGATGCTACATGTTAAGACGTACACGCCACAACAATTCTTTTCGAGATACAACGTGTAGTTTTGGAGATACAAGCTAATTTTGTACTATGCGTTATTTCTTCTCGTAAAGAGTTTCCAATGCGTACGTATATGTCTTTACTCTGCAAAACTGTATTTCCTTATGAAGTGGTATTCTTACATATCCTTTCGAGAGAAAACTGTCCTGTGCCTTCTCTTTTGAGGCTACACACTTAGACATACACGCAACATGAAAGCTTTTCGACTTACAACGTGTTGTTTAGGAAAAACAAGATAATTTCGCACGATGCGGGATTTCCTTAAAACGTGATTTTCTGAAAAATTTTGACGAAAGAAAATTCTCCTTTTGGTTCTCTTTAGATGCTACATGTTAAGACGTACACGCCACAACAATTCTTTTCGAGATACAACGTGTAGTTTTGGAGATACAAGCTAATTTTGTACTATGCGTTATTTCTTCTCGTAAAGAGTTTCCAATGCGTACGTATATGTCTTTACTCTGCAAAACTGTATTTCCTTATGAAGTGGTATTCTTACATATCCTTTCGAGAGAAAACTGTCCTGTGCCTTCTCTTTTGAGGCTACACACTTAGACATACACGCAACATGAAAGCTTTTCGACTTACAACGTGTTGTTTAGGAAAAACAAGATAATTTCGCACGATGCGGGATTTCCTTATAACGTGATTTTCTGAAAAATTTTGACGAAAGAAAATTCTCCTTTTGGTTCTCTTTAGATGCTACATGTTAAGATGTACACGCCACAACAATTCTTTTCGAGATACAACGTGTAGTTTTGGAGATACAAGCTAATTTTGTACTATGCGTTATTTCTTCTCGTAAAGAGTTTCCAATGCGTACGTATATGTCTTTACTCTGCAAAACTGTATTTCCTTATGAAGTGGTATTCTTACATATCCTTTCGAGAGAAAACTGTCCTGTGCCTTCTCTTTTGAGGCTACACACTTAGACATACACGCAACATGAAAGCTTTTCGACTTACAACGTGTTGTTTAGGAAAAACAAGATAATTTCGCACGATGCGGGATTTCCTTAAAACGTGATTTTCTGAAAAATTTTGACGAAAGAAAATTCTCCTTTTGGTTCTCTTTAGATGCTACATGTTAAGACGTACACGCCACAACAATTCTTTTCGAGATACAACGTGTAGTTTTGGAGATACAAGCTAATTTTGTACTATGCGTTATTTCTTCTCGTAAAGAGTTTCCAATGCGTACGTATATGTCTTTACGCTGCAAAACTGTATTTCCTTATGAAGTGGTATTCTTACATATCCTTTCGAGAGAAAACTGTCCTGTGCCTTCTCTTTTGAGGCTACACACTTAGACATACACGCAACATGAAAGCTTTTCGACTTACAACGTGTTGTTTAGGAAAAACAAGATAATTTCGCACGATGCGGGATTTCCTTAAAACGTGATTTTCTGAAAAATTTTGACGAAAGAAAATTCTCCTTTTGTTCTCTTTAGATGCTACATGTTAAGACGTACACGCCACAAGAATTCTTTTCGAGATACAACGTGTAGTTTTGGAGATACAAGCTAATTTTGTACTATGCGTTATTTCTTCTCGTAAAGAGTTTCCAATGCGTACGTATATGTCTTTACGCTGCAAAACTGTATTTCCTTATGAAGTGGTATTCTTACATATCCTTTCGAGAGAAAACTGTCCTGTGCCTTCTCTTTTGAGGCTACACACTTAGACATACACGCAACATGAAAGCTTTTCGACTTACAATGTGTTGTTTAGGAAAAACAAGATAATTTCGCACGATGCGGGATTTCCTTAAAACGTGATTTTCTGAAAAATTTTGACGAAAGAAAATTCTCCTTTTGGTTCTCTTTAGATGCTACATGTTAAGACGTACACGCCACAACAATTCTTTTCGAGATACAACGTGTAGTTTTGGAGATACAAGCTAATTTTGTACTATGCGTTATTTCTTCTCGTAAAGAGTTTCCAATGCGTACGTATATGTCTTTACTCTGCAAAACTGTATTTCCTTATGAAGTGGTATTCTTACATATCCTTTCGAGAGAAAACTGTCCTGTGCCTTCTCTTTTGAGGCTACACACTTAGACATACACGCAACATGAAAGCTTTTCGACTTACAACGTGTTGTTTAGGAAAAACAAGATAATTTCGCACGATGCGGGATTTCCTTAAAACGTGATTTTCTGAAAAATTTTGACGAAAGAAAATTCTCCTTTTGTTCTCTTTAGATGCTACATGTTAAGACGTACACGCCACAAGAATTCTTTTCGAGATACAACGTGTAGTTTTGGAGATACAAGCTAATTTTGTACTATGCGTTATTTCTTCTCGTAAAGAGTTTCCAATGCGTACGTATATGTCTTTACTCTGCAAAACTGTATTTCCTTATGAAGTGGTATTCTTACATATCCTTTCGAGAGAAAACTGTCCTGTGCCTTCTCTTTTGAGGCTACACACTTAGACATACACGCAACATGAAAGCTTTTCGACTTACAACGTGTTGTTTAGGAAAAACAAGATAATTTCGCACGATGCGGGATTTCCTTAAAACGTGATTTTCTGAAAAATTTTGACGAAAGAAAATTCTCCTTTTGGTTCTCTTTAGATGCTACATGTTAAGACGTACACGCCACAAGAATTCTTTTCGAGATACAACGTGTAGTTTTGGAGATACAAGCTAATTTTGTACTATGCGTTATTTCTTCTCGTAAAGAGTTTCCAATGCGTACGTATATGTCTTTACTCTGCAAAACTGTATTTCCTTATGAAGTGGTATTCTTACATATCCTTTCGAGAGAAAACTGTCCTGTGCCTTCTCTTTTGAGGCTACACACTTAGACATACACGCAACATGAAAGCTTTTCGACTTACAACGTGTTGTTTAGGAAAAACAAGATAATTTCGCACGATGCGGGATTTCCTTAAAACGTGATTTTCTGAAAAATTTTGACGAAAGAAAATTCTCCTTTTGGTTCTCTTTAGATGCTACATGTTAAGACGTACACGCCACAACAATTCTTTTCGAGATACAACGTGTAGTTTTGGAGATACAAGCTAATTTTTTACTATGCGTTATTTCTTCTCGTAAAGAGTTTCCAATGCGTACGTATATGTCTTTACTCTGCAAAACTGTATTTCCTTATGAAGTGGTATTCTTACATATCCTTTCGAGAGAAAACTGTCCTGTGCCTTCTCTTTTGAGGCTACACACTTAGACATACACGCAACATGAAAGCTTTTCGACTTACAACGTGTTGTTTAGGAAAAACAAGATAATTTCGCACGATGCGGGATTTCCTTAAAACGTGATTTTCTGAAAAATTTTGACGAAAGAAAATTCTCCTTTTGGTTCTCTTTAGATGCTACATGTTAAGACGTACACGCCACAACAATTCTTTTCGAGATACAACGTGTAGTTTTGGAGATACAAGCTAATTTTGTACTATGCGTTATTTCTTCTCGTAAAGAGTTTCCAATGCGTACGTATATGTCTTTACGCTGCAAAACTGTTTTTCCTTATGAAGTGGTATTCTTACATATCCTTTGAGAGAAAACTGTCCTGTGCCTTCTCTTTTGAGGCTACACACTTAGACATACACGCAACATGAAAGCTTTTCGACTTACAACGTGTTGTTTAGGAAAAACAAGATAATTTCGCACGATGCGGGATTTCCTTAAAACGTGATTTTCTGAAAAATTTTGACGAAAGAAAATTCTCCTTTTGGTTCTCTTTAGATGCTACATGTTAAGACGTACACGCCACAAGAATTCTTTTCGAGATACAACGTGTAGTTTTGGAGATACAAGCTAATTTTGTACTATGCGTTATTTCTTCTCGTAAAGAGTTTCCAATGCGTACGTATATGTCTTTACGCTGCAAAACTGTATTTCCTTATGAAGTGGTATTCTTACATATCCTTTCGAGAGAAAACTGTCCTGTGCCTTCTCTTTTGAGGCTACACACTTAGACATACACGCAACATGAAAGCTTTTCGACTTACAACGTGTTGTTTAGGAAAAACATGATAATTTCGCACGATGCGGGATTTCCTTAAAACGTGATTTTCTGAAAAATTTTGACGAAAGAAAATTCTCCTTTTGGTTCTCTTTAGATGCTACATGTTAGGACGTACACGCCACAACAATTCTTTTCGAGATACAACGTGTAGTTTTGGAGATACAAGCTAATTTTGTACTATGCGTTATTTCTTCTCGTAAAGAGTTTCCAATGCGTACGTATATGTCTTTACTCTGCAAAACTGTATTTCCTTATGAAGTGGTATTCTTACATATCCTTTCGAGAGAAAACTGTCCTGTGCCTTCTCTTTTGAGGCTACACACTTAGACATACACGCAACATGAAAGCTTTTCGACTTACAACGTGTTGTTTAGGAAAAACAAGATAATTTCGCACGATGCGGGATTTCCTTAAAACGTGATTTTCTGAAAAATTTTGACGAAAGAAAATTCTCCTTTTGGTTCTCTTTAGATGCTACATGTTAAGACGTACACGCCACAACAATTCTTTTCGAGATACAACGTGTAGTTTTGGAGATACAAGCTAATTTTGTACTATGCGTTATTTCTTCTCGTAAAGAGTTTCCAATGCGTACGTATATGTCTTTACGCTGCAAAACTATATTTCCTTATGAAGTGGTATTCTTACATATCCTTTCGAGAGAAAACTGTCCTGTGCCTTCTCTTTTGAGGCTACACACTTAGACATACATGCAACATGAAAGCTTTTCGACTTACAACGTGTTGTTTAGGAAAAACAAGATAATTTCGCACGATGCGGGATTTCCTTAAAACGTGATTTTCTGAAAAATTTTGACGAAAGAAAATTCTCCTTTTGTTCTCTTTAGATGCTACATGTTAAGACGTACACGCCACAAGAATTCTTTTCGAGATACAACGTGTAGTTTTGGAGATACAAGCTAATTTTGTACTATGCGTTATTTCTTCTCGTAAAGAGTTTCCAATGCGTACGTATATGTCTTTACGCTGCAAAACTGTATTTCCTTATGAAGTGGTATTCTTACATATCCTTTCGAGAGAAAACTGTCCTGTGCCTTCTCTTTTGAGGCTACACACTTAGACATACACGCAACATGAAAGCTTTTCGACTTACAATGTGTTGTTTAGGAAAAACAAGATAATTTCGCACGATGCGGGATTTCCTTAAAACGTGATTTTCTGAAAAATTTTGACGAAAGAAAATTCTCCTTTTGGTTCTCTTTAGATGCTACATGTTAAGACGTACACGCCACAACAATTCTTTTCGAGATACAACGTGTAGTTTTGGAGATACAAGCTAATTTTGTACTATGCGTTATTTCTTCTCGTAAAGAGTTTCCAATGCGTACGTATATGTCTTTACTCTGCAAAACTGTATTTCCTTATGAAGTGGTATTCTTACATATCCTTTCGAGAGAAAACTGTCCTGTGCCTTCTCTTTTGAGGCTACACACTTAGACATACACGCAACATGAAAGCTTTTCGACTTACAACGTGTTGTTTAGGAAAAACAAGATAATTTCGCACGATGCGGGATTTCCTTAAAACGTGATTTTCTGAAAAATTTTGACGAAAGAAAATTCTCCTTTTGGTTCTCTTTAGATGCTACATGTTAAGACGTACACGCCACAACAATTCTTTTCGAGATACAACGTGTAGTTTTGGAGATACAAGCTAATTTTGTACTATGCGTTATTTCTTCTCGTAAAGAGTTTCCAATGCGTACGCATATGTCTTTACTCTGCAGAACTGTATTTCCTTATGAAGTGGTATTCTTACATATCCTTTCGAGAGAAAACTGTCCTGTGCCTTCTCTTTTGAGGCTACACACTTAGACATACACGCAACATGAAAGCTTTTCGACTTACAACGTGTTGTTTAGGAAAAACAAGATAATTTCGCACGATGCGGGATTTCCTTAAAACGTGATTTTCTGAAAAATTTTGACGAAAGAAAATTCTCCTTTTGGTTCTCTTTAGATGCTACATGTTAAGACGTACACGCCACAACAATTCTTTTCGAGATACAACGTGTAGTTTTGGAGATACAAGCTAATTTTGTACTATGCGTTATTTCTTCTCGTAAAGAGTTTCCAATGCGTACGTATATGTCTTTACTCTGCAAAACTGTATTTCCTTATGAAGTGGTATTCTTACATATCCTTTCGAGAGAAAACTGTCCTGTGCCTTCTCTTTTGAGGCTACACACTTAGACATACACGCAACATGAAAGCTTTTCGACTTACAACGTGTTGTTTAGGAAAAACAAGATAATTTCGCACGATGCGGGATTTCCTTAAAACGTGATTTTCTGAAAAATTTTGACGAAAGAAAATTCTCCTTTTGTTCTCTTTAGATGCTACATGTTAAGACGTACACGCCACAAGAATTCTTTTCGAGATACAACGTGTAGTTTTGGAGATACAAGCTAATTTTGTACTATGCGTTATTTCTTCTCGTAAAGAGTTTCCAATGCGTACGTATATGTCTTTACTCTGCAAAACTGTATTTCCTTATGAAGTGGTATTCTTACATATCCTTTCGAGAGAAAACTGTCCTGTGCCTTCTCTTTTGAGGCTACACACTTAGACATACACGCAACATGAAAGCTTTTCGACTTACAACGTGTTGTTTAGGAAAAACAAGATAATTTCGCACGATGCGGGATTTCCTTAAAACGTGATTTTCTGAAAAATTTTGACGAAAGAAAATTCTCCTTTTGGTTCTCTTTAGATGCTACATGTTAAGACGTACACGCCACAAGAATTCTTTTCGAGATACAACGTGTAGTTTTGGAGATACAAGCTAATTTTGTACTATGCGTTATTTCTTCTCGTAAAGAGTTTCCAATGCGTACGTATATGTCTTTACTCTGCAAAACTGTATTTCCTTATGAAGTGGTATTCTTACATATCCTTTCGAGAGAAAACTGTCCTGTGCCTTCTCTTTTGAGGCTACACACTTAGACATACACGCAACATGAAAGCTTTTCGACTTACAACGTGTTGTTTAGGAAAAACAAGATAATTTCGCACGATGCGGGATTTCCTTAAAACGTGATTTTCTGAAAAATTTTGACGAAAGAAAATTCTCCTTTTGGTTCTCTTTAGATGCTACATGTTAAGACGTACACGCCACAACAATTCTTTTCGAGATACAACGTGTAGTTTTGGAGATACAAGCTAATTTTTTACTATGCGTTATTTCTTCTCGTAAAGAGTTTCCAATGCGTACGTATATGTCTTTACTCTGCAAAACTGTATTTCCTTATGAAGTGGTATTCTTACATATCCTTTCGAGAGAAAACTGTCCTGTGCCTTCTCTTTTGAGGCTACACACTTAGACATACACGCAACATGAAAGCTTTTCGACTTACAACGTGTTGTTTAGGAAAAACAAGATAATTTCGCACGATGCGGGATTTCCTTAAAACGTGATTTTCTGAAAAATTTTGACGAAAGAAAATTCTCCTTTTGGTTCTCTTTAGATGCTACATGTTAAGACGTACACGCCACAACAATTCTTTTCGAGATACAACGTGTAGTTTTGGAGATACAAGCTAATTTTGTACTATGCGTTATTTCTTCTCGTAAAGAGTTTCCAATGCGTACGTATATGTCTTTACGCTGCAAAACTGTTTTTCCTTATGAAGTGGTATTCTTACATATCCTTTGAGAGAAAACTGTCCTGTGCCTTCTCTTTTGAGGCTACACACTTAGACATACACGCAACATGAAAGCTTTTCGACTTACAACGTGTTGTTTAGGAAAAACAAGATAATTTCGCACGATGCGGGATTTCCTTAAAACGTGATTTTCTGAAAAATTTTGACGAAAGAAAATTCTCCTTTTGGTTCTCTTTAGATGCTACATGTTAAGACGTACACGCCACAAGAATTCTTTTCGAGATACAACGTGTAGTTTTGGAGATACAAGCTAATTTTGTACTATGCGTTATTTCTTCTCGTAAAGAGTTTCCAATGCGTACGTATATGTCTTTACGCTGCAAAACTGTATTTCCTTATGAAGTGGTATTCTTACATATCCTTTCGAGAGAAAACTGTCCTGTGCCTTCTCTTTTGAGGCTACACACTTAGACATACACGCAACATGAAAGCTTTTCGACTTACAACGTGTTGTTTAGGAAAAACATGATAATTTCGCACGATGCGGGATTTCCTTAAAACGTGATTTTCTGAAAAATTTTGACGAAAGAAAATTCTCCTTTTGGTTCTCTTTAGATGCTACATGTTAAGACGTACACGCCACAACAATTCTTTTCGAGATACAACGTGTAGTTTTGGAGATACAAGCTAATTTTGTACTATGCGTTATTTCTTCTCGTAAAGAGTTTCCAATGCGTACGTATATGTCTTTACTCTGCAAAACTGTATTTCCTTATGAAGTGGTATTCTTACATATCCTTTCGAGAGAAAACTGTCCTGTGCCTTCTCTTTTGAGGCTACACACTTAGACATACACGCAACATGAAAGCTTTTCGACTTACAACGTGTTGTTTAGGAAAAACAAGATAATTTCGCACGATGCGGGATTTCCTTAAAACGTGATTTTCTGAAAAATTTTGACGAAAGAAAATTCTCCTTTTGGTTCTCTTTAGATGCTACATGTTAAGACGTACACGCCACAACAATTCTTTTCGAGATACAACGTGTAGTTTTGGAGATACAAGCTAATTTTTTACTATGCGTTATTTCTTCTCGTAAAGAGTTTCCAATGCGTACGTATATGTCTTTACTCTGCAAAACTGTATTTCCTTATGAAGTGGTATTCTTACATATCCTTTCGAGAGAAAACTGTCCTGTGCCTTCTCTTTTGAGGCTACACACTTAGACATACACGCAACATGAAAGCTTTTCGACTTACAACGTGTTGTTTAGGAAAAACAAGATAATTTCGCACGATGCGGGATTTCCTTAAAACGTGATTTTCTGAAAAATTTTGACGAAAGAAAATTCTCCTTTTGGTTCTCTTTAGATGCTACATGTTAAGACGTACACGCCACAACAATTCTTTTCGAGATACAACGTGTAGTTTTGGAGATACAAGCTAATTTTGTACTATGCGTTATTTCTTCTCGTAAAGAGTTTCCAATGCGTACGTATATGTCTTTACGCTGCAAAACTGTTTTTCCTTATGAAGTGGTATTCTTACATATCCTTTGAGAGAAAACTGTCCTGTGCCTTCTCTTTTGAGGCTACACACTTAGACATACACGCAACATGAAAGCTTTTCGACTTACAACGTGTTGTTTAGGAAAAACAAGATAATTTCGCACGATGCGGGATTTCCTTAAAACGTGATTTTCTGAAAAATTTTGACGAAAGAAAATTCTCCTTTTGGTTCTCTTTAGATGCTACATGTTAAGACGTACACGCCACAAGAATTCTTTTCGAGATACAACGTGTAGTTTTGGAGATACAAGCTAATTTTGTACTATGCGTTATTTCTTCTCGTAAAGAGTTTCCAATGCGTACGTATATGTCTTTACGCTGCAAAACTGTATTTCCTTATGAAGTGGTATTCTTACATATCCTTTCGAGAGAAAACTGTCCTGTGCCTTCTCTTTTGAGGCTACACACTTAGACATACACGCAACATGAAAGCTTTTCGACTTACAACGTGTTGTTTAGGAAAAACAAGATAATTTCGCACGATGCGGGATTTCCTTAAAACGTGATTTTCTGAAAAATTTTGACGAAAGAAAATTCTCCTTTTGTTCTCTTTAGATGCTACATGTTAAGACGTACACGCCACAAGAATTCTTTTCGAGATACAACGTGTAGTTTTGGAGATACAAGCTAATTTTGTACTATGCGTTATTTCTTCTCGTAAAGAGTTTCCAATGCGTACGTATATGTCTTTACGCTGCAAAACTGTATTTCCTTATGAAGTGGTATTCTTACATATCCTTTCGAGAGAAAACTGTCCTGTGCCTTCTCTTTTGAGGCTACACACTTAGACATACACGCAACATGAAAGCTTTTCGACTTACAATGTGTTGTTTAGGAAAAACAAGATAATTTCGCACGATGCGGGATTTCCTTAAAACGTGATTTTCTGAAAAATTTTGACGAAAGAAAATTCTCCTTTTGGTTCTCTTTAGATGCTACATGTTAAGACGTACACGCCACAACAATTCTTTTCGAGATACAACGTGTAGTTTTGGAGATACAAGCTAATTTTGTACTATGCGTTATTTCTTCTCGTAAAGAGTTTCCAATGCGTACGTATATGTCTTTACTCTGCAAAACTGTATTTCCTTATGAAGTGGTATTCTTACATATCCTTTCGAGAGAAAACTGTCCTGTGCCTTCTCTTTTGAGGCTACACACTTAGACATACACGCAACATGAAAGCTTTTCGACTTACAACGTGTTGTTTAGGAAAAACAAGATAATTTCGCACGATGCGGGATTTCCTTAAAACGTGATTTTCTGAAAAATTTTGACGAAAGAAAATTCTCCTTTTGGTTCTCTTTAGATGCTACATGTTAAGACGTACACGCCACAACAATTCTTTTCGAGATACAACGTGTAGTTTTGGAGATACAAGCTAATTTTGTACTATGCGTTATTTCTTCTCGTAAAGAGTTTCCAATGCGTACGCATATGTCTTTACTCTGCAGAACTGTATTTCCTTATGAAGTGGTATTCTTACATATCCTTTCGAGAGAAAACTGTCCTGTGCCTTCTCTTTTGAGGCTACACACTTAGACATACACGCAACATGAAAGCTTTTCGACTTACAACGTGTTGTTTAGGAAAAACAAGATAATTTCGCACGATGCGGGATTTCCTTAAAACGTGATTTTCTGAAAAATTTTGACGAAAGAAAATTCTCCTTTTGGTTCTCTTTAGATGCTACATGTTAAGACGTACACGCCACAACAATTCTTTTCGAGATACAACGTGTAGTTTTGGAGATACAAGCTAATTTTGTACTATGCGTTATTTCTTCTCGTAAAGAGTTTCCAATGCGTACGTATATGTCTTTACTCTGCAAAACTGTATTTCCTTATGAAGTGGTATTCTTACATATCCTTTCGAGAGAAAACTGTCCTGTGCCTTCTCTTTTGAGGCTACACACTTAGACATACACGCAACATGAAAGCTTTTCGACTTACAACGTGTTGTTTAGGAAAAACAAGATAATTTCGCACGATGCGGGATTTCCTTAAAACGTGATTTTCTGAAAAATTTTGACGAAAGAAAATTCTCCTTTTGTTCTCTTTAGATGCTACATGTTAAGACGTACACGCCACAAGAATTCTTTTCGAGATACAACGTGTAGTTTTGGAGATACAAGCTAATTTTGTACTATGCGTTATTTCTTCTCGTAAAGAGTTTCCAATGCGTACGTATATGTCTTTACTCTGCAAAACTGTATTTCCTTATGAAGTGGTATTCTTACATATCCTTTCGAGAGAAAACTGTCCTGTGCCTTCTCTTTTGAGGCTACACACTTAGACATACACGCAACATGAAAGCTTTTCGACTTACAACGTGTTGTTTAGGAAAAACAAGATAATTTCGCACGATGCGGGATTTCCTTAAAACGTGATTTTCTGAAAAATTTTGACGAAAGAAAATTCTCCTTTTGGTTCTCTTTAGATGCTACATGTTAAGACGTACACGCCACAAGAATTCTTTTCGAGATACAACGTGTAGTTTTGGAGATACAAGCTAATTTTGTACTATGCGTTATTTCTTCTCGTAAAGAGTTTCCAATGCGTACGTATATGTCTTTACTCTGCAAAACTGTATTTCCTTATGAAGTGGTATTCTTACATATCCTTTCGAGAGAAAACTGTCCTGTGCCTTCTCTTTTGAGGCTACACACTTAGACATACACGCAACATGAAAGCTTTTCGACTTACAACGTGTTGTTTAGGAAAAACAAGATAATTTCGCACGATGCGGGATTTCCTTAAAACGTGATTTTCTGAAAAATTTTGACGAAAGAAAATTCTCCTTTTGGTTCTCTTTAGATGCTACATGTTAAGACGTACACGCCACAACAATTCTTTTCGAGATACTACGTGTAGTTTTGGAGATACAAGCTAATTTTTTACTATGCGTTATTTCTTCTCGTAAAGAGTTTCCAATGCGTACGTATATGTCTTTACTCTGCAAAACTGTATTTCCTTATGAAGTGGTATTCTTACATATCCTTTCGAGAGAAAACTGTCCTGTGCCTTCTCTTTTGAGGCTACACACTTAGACATACACGCAACATGAAAGCTTTTCGACTTACAACGTGTTGTTTAGGAAAAACAAGATAATTTCGCACGATGCGGGATTTCCTTAAAACGTGATTTTCTGAAAAATTTTGACGAAAGAAAATTCTCCTTTTGGTTCTCTTTAGATGCTACATGTTAAGACGTACACGCCACAAGAATTCTTTTCGAGATACAACGTGTAGTTTTGGAGATACAAGCTAATTTTGTACTATGCGTTATTTCTTCTCGTAAAGAGTTTCCAATGCGTACGTATATGTCTTTACTCTGCAAAACTGTATTTCCTTATGAAGTGGTATTCTTACATATCCTTTCGAGAGAAAACTGTCCTGTGCCTTCTCTTTTGAGGCTACACACTTAGACATACACGCAACATGAAAGCTTTTCGACTTACAACGTGTTGTTTAGGAAAAACAAGATAATTTCGCACGATGCGGGATTTCCTTAAAACGTGATTTTCTGAAAAATTTTGACGAAAGAAAATTCTCCTTTTGGTTCTCTTTAGATGCTACATGTTAAGACGTACACGCCACAACAATTCTTTTCGAGATACAACGTGTAGTTTTGGAGATACAAGCTAATTTTGTACTATGCGTTATTTCTTCTCGTAAAGAGTTTCCAATGCGTACGTATATGTCTTTACGCTGCAAAACTGTATTTCCTTATGAAGTGGTATTCTTACATATCCTTTCGAGAGAAAACTGTCCTGTGCCTTCTCTTTTGAGGCTACACACTTAGACATACACGCAACATGAAAGCTTTTCGACTTACAATGTGTTGTTTAGGAAAAACAAGATAATTTCGCACGATGCGGGATTTCCTTAAAACGTGATTTTCTGAAAAATTTTGACGAAAGAAAATTCTCCTTTTGGTTCTCTTTAGATGCTACATGTTAAGACGTACACGCCACAACAATTCTTTTCGAGATACAACGTGTAGTTTTGGAGATACAAGCTAATTTTGTACTATGCGTTATTTCTTCTCGTAAAGAGTTTCCAATGCGTACGTATATGTCTTTACTCTGCAAAACTGTATTTCCTTATGAAGTGGTATTCTTACATATCCTTTCGAGAGAAAACTGTCCTGTGCCTTCTCTTTTGAGGCTACACACTTAGACATACACGCAACATGAAAGCTTTTCGACTTACAACGTGTTGTTTAGGAAAAACAAGATAATTTCGCACGATGCGGGATTTCCTTAAAACGTGATTTTCTGAAAAATTTTGACGAAAGAAAATTCTCCTTTTGGTTCTCTTTAGATGCTACATGTTAAGACGTACACGCCACAACAATTCTTTTCGAGATACAACGTGTAGTTTTGGAGATACAAGCTAATTTTGTACTATGCGTTATTTCTTCTCGTAAAGAGTTTCCAATGCGTACGCATATGTCTTTACTCTGCAGAACTGTATTTCCTTATGAAGTGGTATTCTTACATATCCTTTCGAGAGAAAACTGTCCTGTGCCTTCTCTTTTGAGGCTACACACTTAGACATACACGCAACATGAAAGCTTTTCGACTTACAACGTGTTGTTTAGGAAAAACAAGATAATTTCGCACGATGCGGGATTTCCTTAAAACGTGATTTTCTGAAAAATTTTGACGAAAGAAAATTCTCCTTTTGGTTCTCTTTAGATGCTACATGTTAAGACGTACACGCCACAACAATTCTTTTCGAGATACAACGTGTAGTTTTGGAGATACAAGCTAATTTTGTACTATGCGTTATTTCTTCTCGTAAAGAGTTTCCAATGCGTACGTATATGTCTTTACTCTGCAAAACTGTATTTCCTTATGAAGTGGTATTCTTACATATCCTTTCGAGAGAAAACTGTCCTGTGCCTTCTCTTTTGAGGCTACACACTTAGACATACACGCAACATGAAAGCTTTTCGACTTACAACGTGTTGTTTAGGAAAAACAAGATAATTTCGCACGATGCGGGATTTCCTTAAAACGTGATTTTCTGAAAAATTTTGACGAAAGAAAATTCTCCTTTTGTTCTCTTTAGATGCTACATGTTAAGACGTACACGCCACAAGAATTCTTTTCGAGATACAACGTGTAGTTTTGGAGATACAAGCTAATTTTGTACTATGCGTTATTTCTTCTCGTAAAGAGTTTCCAATGCGTACGTATATGTCTTTACTCTGCAAAACTGTATTTCCTTATGAAGTGGTATTCTTACATATCCTTTCGAGAGAAAACTGTCCTGTGCCTTCTCTTTTGAGGCTACACACTTAGACATACACGCAACATGAAAGCTTTTCGACTTACAACGTGTTGTTTAGGAAAAACAAGATAATTTCGCACGATGCGGGATTTCCTTAAAACGTGATTTTCTGAAAAATTTTGACGAAAGAAAATTCTCCTTTTGGTTCTCTTTAGATGCTACATGTTAAGACGTACACGCCACAAGAATTCTTTTCGAGATACAACGTGTAGTTTTGGAGATACAAGCTAATTTTGTACTATGCGTTATTTCTTCTCGTAAAGAGTTTCCAATGCGTACGTATATGTCTTTACTCTGCAAAACTGTATTTCCTTATGAAGTGGTATTCTTACATATCCTTTCGAGAGAAAACTGTCCTGTGCCTTCTCTTTTGAGGCTACACACTTAGACATACACGCAACATGAAAGCTTTTCGACTTACAACGTGTTGTTTAGGAAAAACAAGATAATTTCGCACGATGCGGGATTTCCTTAAAACGTGATTTTCTGAAAAATTTTGACGAAAGAAAATTCTCCTTTTGGTTCTCTTTAGATGCTACATGTTAAGACGTACACGCCACAACAATTCTTTTCGAGATACAACGTGTAGTTTTGGAGATACAAGCTAATTTTTTACTATGCGTTATTTCTTCTCGTAAAGAGTTTCCAATGCGTACGTATATGTCTTTACTCTGCAAAACTGTATTTCCTTATGAAGTGGTATTCTTACATATCCTTTCGAGAGAAAACTGTCCTGTGCCTTCTCTTTTGAGGCTACACACTTAGACATACACGCAACATGAAAGCTTTTCGACTTACAACGTGTTGTTTAGGAAAAACAAGATAATTTCGCACGATGCGGGATTTCCTTAAAACGTGATTTTCTGAAAAATTTTGACGAAAGAAAATTCTCCTTTTGGTTCTCTTTAGATGCTACATGTTAAGACGTACACGCCACAAGAATTCTTTTCGAGATACAACGTGTAGTTTTGGAGATACAAGCTAATTTTGTACTATGCGTTATTTCTTCTCGTAAAGAGTTTCCAATGCGTACGTATATGTCTTTACTCTGCAAAACTGTATTTCCTTATGAAGTGGTATTCTTACATATCCTTTCGAGAGAAAACTGTCCTGTGCCTTCTCTTTTGAGGCTACACACTTAGACATACACGCAACATGAAAGCTTTTCGACTTACAACGTGTTGTTTAGGAAAAACAAGATAATTTCGCACGATGCGGGATTTCCTTAAAACGTGATTTTCTGAAAAATTTTGACGAAAGAAAATTCTCCTTTTGGTTCTCTTTAGATGCTACATGTTAAGACGTACACGCCACAACAATTCTTTTCGAGATACAACGTGTAGTTTTGGAGATACAAGCTAATTTTTTACTATGCGTTATTTCTTCTCGTAAAGAGTTTCCAATGCGTACGTATATGTCTTTACTCTGCAAAACTGTATTTCCTTATGAAGTGGTATTCTTACATATCCTTTCGAGAGAAAACTGTCCTGTGCCTTCTCTTTTGAGGCTACACACTTAGACATACACGCAACATGAAAGCTTTTCGACTTACAACGTGTTGTTTAGGAAAAACAAGATAATTTCGCACGATGCGGGATTTCCTTAAAACGTGATTTTCTGAAAAATTTTGACGAAAGAAAATTCTCCTTTTGGTTCTCTTTAGATGCTACATGTTAAGACGTACACGCCACAACAATTCTTTTCGAGATACAACGTGTAGTTTTGGAGATACAAGCTAATTTTGTACTATGCGTTATTTCTTCTCGTAAAGAGTTTCCAATGCGTACGTATATGTCTTTACGCTGCAAAACTGTTTTTCCTTATGAAGTGGTATTCTTACATATCCTTTGAGAGAAAACTGTCCTGTGCCTTCTCTTTTGAGGCTACACACTTAGACATACACGCAACATGAAAGCTTTTCGACTTACAACGTGTTGTTTAGGAAAAACAAGATAATTTCGCACGATGCGGGATTTCCTTAAAACGTGATTTTCTGAAAAATTTTGACGAAAGAAAATTCTCCTTTTGGTTCTCTTTAGATGCTACATGTTAAGACGTACACGCCACAACAATTCTTTTCGAGATACAACGTGTAGTTTTGGAGATACAAGCTAATTTTGTACTATGCGTTATTTCTTCTCGTAAAGAGTTTCCAATGCGTACGTATATGTCTTTACGCTGCAAAACTGTATTTCCTTATGAAGTGGTATTCTTACATATCCTTTCGAGAGAAAACTGTCCTGTGCCTTCTCTTTTGAGGCTACACACTTAGACATACACGCAACATGAAAGCTTTTCGACTTACAACGTGTTGTTTAGGAAAAACATGATAATTTCGCACGATGCGGGATTTCCTTAAAACGTGATTTTCTGAAAAATTTTGACGAAAGAAAATTCTCCTTTTGGTTCTCTTTAGATGCTACATGTTAAGACGTACACGCCACAAGAATTCTTTTCGAGATACAACGTGTAGTTTTGGAGATACAAGCTAATTTTGTACTATGCGTTATTTCTTCTCGTAAAGAGTTTCCAATGCGTACGTATATGTCTTTACTCTGCAAAACTGTATTTCCTTATGAAGTGGTATTCTTACATATCCTTTCGAGAGAAAACTGTCCTGTGCCTTCTCTTTTGAGGCTACACACTTAGACATACACGCAACATGAAAGCTTTTCGACTTACAACGTGTTGTTTAGGAAAAACAAGATAATTTCGCACGATGCGGGATTTCCTTAAAACGTGATTTTCTGAAAAATTTTGACGAAAGAAAATTCTCCTTTTGGTTCTCTTTAGATGCTACATGTTAAGACGTACTCGCCACAAGAATTCTTTTCGAGATACAACGTGTAGTTTTGGAGATACAAGCTAATTTTGTACTATGCGTTATTTCTTCTCGTAAAGAGTTTCCAATGCGTACGTATATGTCTTTACGCTGCAAAACTGTATTTCCTTATGAAGTGGTATTCTTACATATCCTTTCGAGAGAAAACTGTCCTGTGCCTTCTCTTTTGAGGCTACACACTTAGACATACACGCAACATGAAAGCTTTTCGACTTACAACGTGTTGTTTAGGAAAAACAAGATAATTTCGCACGATGCGGGATTTCCTTAAAACGTGATTTTCTGAAAAATTTTGACGAAAGAAAATTCTCCTTTTGTTCTCTTTAGATGCTACATGTTAAGACGTACACGCCACAAGAATTCTTTTCGAGATACAACGTGTAGTTTTGGAGATACAAGCTAATTTTGTACTATGCGTTATTTCTTCTCGTAAAGAGTTTCCAATGCGTACGTATATGTCTTTACGCTGCAAAACTGTATTTCCTTATGAAGTGGTATTCTTACATATCCTTTCGAGAGAAAACTGTCCTGTGCCTTCTCTTTTGAGGCTACACACTTAGACATACACGCAACATGAAAGCTTTTCGACTTACAATGTGTTGTTTAGGAAAAACAAGATAATTTCGCACGATGCGGGATTTCCTTAAAACGTGATTTTCTGAAAAATTTTGACGAAAGAAAATTCTCCTTTTGGTTCTCTTTAGATGCTACATGTTAAGACGTACACGCCACAAGAATTCTTTTCGAGATACAACGTGTAGTTTTGGAGATACAAGCTAATTTTGTACTATGCGTTATTTCTTCTCGTAAAGAGTTTCCAATGCGTACGTATATGTCTTTACTCTGCAAAACTGTATTTCCTTATGAAGTGGTATTCTTACATATCCTTTCGAGAGAAAACTGTCCTGTGCCTTCTCTTTTGAGGCTACACACTTAGACATACACGCAACATGAAAGCTTTTCGACTTACAACGTGTTGTTTAGGAAAAACAAGATAATTTCGCACGATGCGGGATTTCCTTAAAACGTGATTTTCTGAAAAATTTTGACGAAAGAAAATTCTCCTTTTGGTTCTCTTTAGATGCTACATGTTAAGACGTACACGCCACAACAATTCTTTTCGAGATACAACGTGTAGTTTTGGAGATACAAGCTAATTTTGTACTATGCGTTATTTCTTCTCGTAAAGAGTTTCCAATGCGTACGCATATGTCTTTACTCTGCAGAACTGTATTTCCTTATGAAGTGGTATTCTTACATATCCTTTCGAGAGAAAACTGTCCTGTGCCTTCTCTTTTGAGGCTACACACTTAGACATACACGCAACATGAAAGCTTTTCGACTTACAACGTGTTGTTTAGGAAAAACAAGATAATTTCGCACGATGCGGGATTTCCTTAAAACGTGATTTTCTGAAAAATTTTGACGAAAGAAAATTCTCCTTTTGGTTCTCTTTAGATGCTACATGTTAAGACGTACACGCCACAACAATTCTTTTCGAGATACAACGTGTAGTTTTGGAGATACAAGCTAATTTTTTACTATGCGTTATTTCTTCTCGTAAAGAGTTTCCAATGCGTACGTATATGTCTTTACTCTGCAAAACTGTATTTCCTTATGAAGTGGTATTCTTACATATCCTTTCGAGAGAAAACTGTCCTGTGCCTTCTCTTTTGAGGCTACACACTTAGACATACACGCAACATGAAAGCTTTTCGACTTACAACGTGTTGTTTAGGAAAAACAAGATAATTTCGCACGATGCGGGATTTCCTTAAAACGTGATTTTCTGAAAAATTTTGACGAAAGAAAATTCTCCTTTTGTTCTCTTTAGATGCTACATGTTAAGACGTACACGCCACAAGAATTCTTTTCGAGATACAACGTGTACTTTTGGAGATACAAGCTAATTTTGTACTATGCGTTATTTCTTCTCGTAAAGAGTTTCCAATGCGTACGTATATGTCTTTACTCTGCAAAACTGTATTTCCTTATGAAGTGGTATTCTTACATATCCTTTCGAGAGAAAACTGTCCTGTGCCTTCTCTTTTGAGGCTACACACTTAGACATACACGCAACATGAAAGCTTTTCGACTTACAACGTGTTGTTTAGGAAAAACAAGATAATTTCGCACGATGCGGGATTTCCTTAAAACGTGATTTTCTGAAAAATTTTGACGAAAGAAAATTCTCCTTTTGGTTCTCTTTAGATGCTACATGTTAAGACGTACACGCCACAAGAATTCTTTTCGAGATACAACGTGTAGTTTTGGAGATACAAGCTAATTTTGTACTATGCGTTATTTCTTCTCGTAAAGAGTTTCCAATGCGTACGTATATGTCTTTACTCTGCAAAACTGTATTTCCTTATGAAGTGGTATTCTTACATATCCTTTCGAGAGAAAACTGTCCTGTGCCTTCTCTTTTGAGGCTACACACTTAGACATACACGCAACATGAAAGCTTTTCGACTTACAACGTGTTGTTTAGGAAAAACAAGATAATTTCGCACGATGCGGGATTTCCTTAAAACGTGATTTTCTGAAAAATTTTGACGAAAGAAAATTCTCCTTTTGGTTCTCTTTAGATGCTACATGTTAAGACGTACACGCCACAACAATTCTTTTCGAGATACAACGTGTAGTTTTGGAGATACAAGCTAATTTTTTACTATGCGTTATTTCTTCTCGTAAAGAGTTTCCAATGCGTACGTATATGTCTTTACTCTGCAAAACTGTATTTCCTTATGAAGTGGTATTCTTACATATCCTTTCGAGAGAAAACTGTCCTGTGCCTTCTCTTTTGAGGCTACACACTTAGACATACACGCAACATGAAAGCTTTTCGACTTACAACGTGTTGTTTAGGAAAAACAAGATAATTTCGCACGATGCGGGATTTCCTTAAAACGTGATTTTCTGAAAAATTTTGACGAAAGAAAATTCTCCTTTTGGTTCTCTTTAGATGCTACATGTTAAGACGTACACGCCACAACAATTCTTTTCGAGATACAACGTGTAGTTTTGGAGATACAAGCTAATTTTGTACTATGCGTTATTTCTTCTCGTAAAGAGTTTCCAATGCGTACGTATATGTCTTTACGCTGCAAAACTGTTTTTCCTTATGAAGTGGTATTCTTACATATCCTTTGAGAGAAAACTGTCCTGTGCCTTCTCTTTTGAGGCTACACACTTAGACATACACGCAACATGAAAGCTTTTCGACTTACAACGTGTTGTTTAGGAAAAACAAGATAATTTCGCACGATGCGGGATTTCCTTAAAACGTGATTTTCTGAAAAATTTTGACGAAAGAAAATTCTCCTTTTGGTTCTCTTTAGATGCTACATGTTAAGACGTACACGCCACAAGAATTCTTTTCGAGATACAACGTGTAGTTTTGGAGATACAAGCTAATTTTGTACTATGCGTTATTTCTTCTCGTAAAGAGTTTCCAATGCGTACGTATATGTCTTTACGCTGCAAAACTGTATTTCCTTATGAAGTGGTATTCTTACATATCCTTTCGAGAGAAAACTGTCCTGTGCCTTCTCTTTTGAGGCTACACACTTAGACATACACGCAACATGAAAGCTTTTCGACTTACAACGTGTTGTTTAGGAAAAACATGATAATTTCGCACGATGCGGGATTTCCTTAAAACGTGATTTTCTGAAAAATTTTGACGAAAGAAAATTCTCCTTTTGGTTCTCTTTAGATGCTACATGTTAAGACGTACACGCCACAAGAATTCTTTTCGAGATACAACGTGTAGTTTTGGAGATACAAGCTAATTTTGTACTATGCGTTATTTCTTCTCGTAAAGAGTTTCCAATGCGTACGTATATGTCTTTACTCTGCAAAACTGTATTTCCTTATGAAGTGGTATTCTTACATATCCTTTCGAGAGAAAACTGTCCTGTGCCTTCTCTTTTGAGGCTACACACTTAGACATACACGCAACATGAAAGCTTTTCGACTTACAACGTGTTGTTTAGGAAAAACAAGATAATTTCGCACGATGCGGGATTTCCTTAAAACGTGATTTTCTGAAAAATTTTGACGAAAGAAAATTCTCCTTTTGGTTCTCTTTAGATGCTACATGTTAAGACGTACACGCCACAACAATTCTTTTCGAGATACAACGTGTAGTTTTGGAGATACAAGCTAATTTTGTACGATGCGTTATTTCTTCTCGTAAAGAGTTTCCAATGCGTACGTATATGTCTTTACTCTGCAAAACTGTATTTCCTTATGAAGTGGTATTCTTACATATCCTTTCGAGAGAAAACTGTCCTGTGCCTTCTCTTTTGAGGCTACACACTTAGACATACACGCAACATGAAAGCTTTTCGACTTACAACGTGTTGTTTAGGAAAAACAAGATAATTTCGCACGATGCGGGATTTCCTTAAAACGTGATTTTCTGAAAAATTTTGACGAAAGAAAATTCTCCTTTTGGTTCTCTTTAGATGCTACATGTTAAGACGTACACGCCACAACAATTCTTTTCGAGATACAACGTGTAGTTTTGGAGATACAAGCTAATTTTGTACTATGCGTTATTTCTTCTCGTAAAGAGTTTCCAATGCGTACGTATATGTCTTTACGCTGCAAAACTGTTTTTCCTTATGAAGTGGTATTCTTACATATCCTTTGAGAGAAAACTGTCCTGTGCCTTCTCTTTTGAGGCTACACACTTAGACATACACGCAACATGAAAGCTTTTCGACTTACAACGTGTTGTTTAGGAAAAACAAGATAATTTCGCACGATGCGGGATTTCCTTAAAACGTGATTTTCTGAAAAATTTTGACGAAAGAAAATTCTCCTTTTGGTTCTCTTTAGATGCTACATGTTAAGACGTACACGCCACAAGAATTCTTTTCGAGATACAACGTGTAGTTTTGGAGATACAAGCTAATTTTGTACTATGCGTTATTTCTTCTCGTAAAGAGTTTCCAATGCGTACGTATATGTCTTTACGCTGCAAAACTGTATTTCCTTATGAAGTGGTATTCTTACATATCCTTTCGAGAGAAAACTGTCCTGTGCCTTCTCTTTTGAGGCTACACACTTAGACATACACGCAACATGAAAGCTTTTCGACTTACAACGTGTTGTTTAGGAAAAACAAGATAATTTCGCACGATGCGGGATTTCCTTAAAACGTGATTTTCTGAAAAATTTTGACGAAAGAAAATTCTCCTTTTGGTTCTCTTTAGATGGTACATGTTAAGACGTACACGCCACAACAATTCTTTTCGAGATACAACGTGTAGTTTTGGAGATACAAGCTAATTTTGTACTATGCGTTATTTCTTCTCGTAAAGAGTTTCCAATGCGTACGTATATGTCTTTACTCTGCAAAACTGTATTTCCTTATGAAGTGGTATTCTTACATATCCTTTCGAGAGAAAACTGTCCTGTGCCTTCTCTTTTGAGGCTACACACTTAGACATACACGCAACATGAAAGCTTTTCGACTTACAACGTGTTGTTTAGGAAAAACAAGATAATTTCGCACGATGCGGGATTTCCTTAAAACGTGATTTTCTGAAAAATTTTGACGAAAGAAAATTCTCCTTTTGGTTCTCTTTAGATGCTACATGTTAAGACGTACACGCCACAAGAATTCTTTTCGAGATACAACGTGTAGTTTTGGAGATACAAGCTAATTTTGTACTATGCGTTATTTCTTCTCGTAAAGAGTTTCCAATGCGTACGTATATGTCTTTACTCTGCAAAACTGTATTTCCTTATGAAGTGGTATTCTTACATATCCTTTCGAGAGAAAACTGTCCTGTGCCTTCTCTTTTGAGGCTACACACTTAGACATACACGCAACATGAAAGCTTTTCGACTTACAACGTGTTGTTTAGGAAAAACAAGATAATTTCGCACGATGCGGGATTTCCTTAAAACGTGATTTTCTGAAAAATTTTGACGAAAGAAAATTCTCCTTTTGGTTCTCTTTAGATGCTACATGTTAAGACGTACACGCCACAACAATTCTTTTCGAGATACAACGTGTAGTTTTGGAGATACAAGCTAATTTTGTACTATGCGTTATTTCTTCTCGTAAAGAGTTTCCAATGCGTACGCATATGTCTTTACTCTGCAGAACTGTATTTCCTTATGAAGTGGTATTCTTACATATCCTTTCGAGAGAAAACTGTCCTGTGCCTTCTCTTTTGAGGCTACACACTTAGACATACACGCAACATGAAAGCTTTTCGACTTACAACGTGTTGTTTAGGAAAAACAAGATAATTTCGCACGATGCGGGATTTCCTTAAAACGTGATTTTCTGAAAAATTTTGACGAAAGAAAATTCTCCTTTTGGTTCTCTTTAGATGCTACATGTTAAGACGTACACGCCACAACAATTCTTTTCGAGATACAACGTGTAGTTTTGGAGATACAAGCTAATTTTGTACTATGCGTTATTTCTTCTCGTAAAGAGTTTCCAATGCGTACGTATATGTCTTTACTCTGCAAAACTGTATTTCCTTATGAAGTGGTATTCTTACATATCCTTTCGAGAGAAAACTGTCCTGTGCCTTCTCTTTTGAGGCTACACACTTAGACATACACGCAACATGAAAGCTTTTCGACTTACAACGTGTTGTTTAGGAAAAACAAGATAATTTCGCACGATGCGGGATTTCCTTAAAACGTGATTTTCTGAAAAATTTTGACGAAAGAAAATTCTCCTTTTGTTCTCTTTAGATGCTACATGTTAAGACGTACACGCCACAAGAATTCTTTTCGAGATACAACGTGTAGTTTTGGAGATACAAGCTAATTTTGTACTATGCGTTATTTCTTCTCGTAAAGAGTTTCCAATGCGTACGTATATGTCTTTACTCTGCAAAACTGTATTTCCTTATGAAGTGGTATTCTTACATATCCTTTCGAGAGAAAACTGTCCTGTGCCTTCTCTTTTGAGGCTACACACTTAGACATACACGCAACATGAAAGCTTTTCGACTTACAACGTGTTGTTTAGGAAAAACAAGATAATTTCGCACGATGCGGGATTTCCTTAAAACGTGATTTTCTGAAAAATTTTGACGAAAGAAAATTCTCCTTTTGGTTCTCTTTAGATGCTACATGTTAAGACGTACACGCCACAAGAATTCTTTTCGAGATACAACGTGTAGTTTTGGAGATACAAGCTAATTTTGTACTATGCGTTATTTCTTCTCGTAAAGAGTTTCCAATGCGTACGTATATGTCTTTACTCTGCAAAACTGTATTTCCTTATGAAGTGGTATTCTTACATATCCTTTCGAGAGAAAACTGTCCTGTGCCTTCTCTTTTGAGGCTACACACTTAGACATACACGCAACATGAAAGCTTTTCGACTTACAACGTGTTGTTTAGGAAAAACAAGATAATTTCGCACGATGCGGGATTTCCTTAAAACGTGATTTTCTGAAAAATTTTGACGAAAGAAAATTCTCCTTTTGGTTCTCTTTAGATGCTACATGTTAAGACGTACACGCCACAACAATTCTTTTCGAGATACAACGTGTAGTTTTGGAGATACAAGCTAATTTTTTACTATGCGTTATTTCTTCTCGTAAAGAGTTTCCAATGCGTACGTATATGTCTTTACTCTGCAAAACTGTATTTCCTTATGAAGTGGTATTCTTACATATCCTTTCGAGAGAAAACTGTCCTGTGCCTTCTCTTTTGAGGCTACACACTTAGACATACACGCAACATGAAAGCTTTTCGACTTACAACGTGTTGTTTAGGAAAAACAAGATAATTTCGCACGATGCGGGATTTCCTTAAAACGTGATTTTCTGAAAAATTTTGACGAAAGAAAATTCTCCTTTTGGTTCTCTTTAGATGCTACATGTTAAGACGTACACGCCACAAGAATTCTTTTCGAGATACAACGTGTAGTTTTGGAGATACAAGCTAATTTTGTACTATGCGTTATTTCTTCTCGTAAAGAGTTTCCAATGCGTACGTATATGTCTTTACTCTGCAAAACTGTATTTCCTTATGAAGTGGTATTCTTACATATCCTTTCGAGAGAAAACTGTCCTGTGCCTTCTCTTTTGAGGCTACACACTTAGACATACACGCAACATGAAAGCTTTTCGACTTACAACGTGTTGTTTAGGAAAAACAAGATAATTTCGCACGATGCGGGATTTCCTTAAAACGTGATTTTCTGAAAAATTTTGACGAAAGAAAATTCTCCTTTTGGTTCTCTTTAGATGCTACATGTTAAGACGTACACGCCACAACAATTCTTTTCGAGATACAACGTGTAGTTTTGGAGATACAAGCTAATTTTGTACTATGCGTTATTTCTTCTCGTAAAGAGTTTCCAATGCGTACGTATATGTCTTTACGCTGCAAAACTGTTTTTCCTTATGAAGTGGTATTCTTACATATCCTTTGAGAGAAAACTGTCCTGTGCCTTCTCTTTTGAGGCTACACACTTAGACATACACGCAACATGAAAGCTTTTCGACTTACAACGTGTTGTTTAGGAAAAACAAGATAATTTCGCACGATGCGGGATTTCCTTAAAACGTGATTTTCTGAAAAATTTTGACGAAAGAAAATTCTCCTTTTGGTTCTCTTTAGATGCTACATGTTAAGACGTACACGCCACAAGAATTCTTTTCGAGATACAACGTGTAGTTTTGGAGATACAAGCTAATTTTGTACTATGCGTTATTTCTTCTCGTAAAGAGTTTCCAATGCGTACGTATATGTCTTTACGCTGCAAAACTGTATTTCCTTATGAAGTGGTATTCTTACATATCCTTTCGAGAGAAAACTGTCCTGTGCCTTCTCTTTTGAGGCTACACACTTAGACATACACGCAACATGAAAGCTTTTCGACTTACAACGTGTTGTTTAGGAAAAACATGATAATTTCGCACGATGCGGGATTTCCTTAAAACGTGATTTTCTGAAAAATTTTGACGAAAGAAAATTCTCCTTTTGGTTCTCTTTAGATGCTACATGTTAAGACGTACACGCCACAAGAATTCTTTTCGAGATACAACGTGTAGTTTTGGAGATACAAGCTAATTTTGTACTATGCGTTATTTCTTCTCGTAAAGAGTTTCCAATGCGTACGTATATGTCTTTACTCTGCAAAACTGTATTTCCTTATGAAGTGGTATTCTTACATATCCTTTCGAGAGAAAACTGTCCTGTGCCTTCTCTTTTGAGGCTACACACTTAGACATACACGCAACATGAAAGCTTTTCGACTTACAACGTGTTGTTTAGGAAAAACAAGATAATTTCGCACGATGCGGGATTTCCTTAAAACGTGATTTTCTGAAAAATTTTGACGAAAGAAAATTCTCCTTTTGGTTCTCTTTAGATGCTACATGTTAAGACGTACACGCCACAACAATTCTTTTCGAGATACAACGTGTAGTTTTGGAGATACAAGCTAATTTTTTACTATGCGTTATTTCTTCTCGTAAAGAGTTTCCAATGCGTATGTATATGTCTTTACTCTGCAAAACTGTATTTCCTTATGAAGTGGTATTCTTACATATCCTTTCGAGAGAAAACTGTCCTGTGCCTTCTCTTTTGAGGCTACACACTTAGACATACACGCAACATGAAAGCTTTTCGACTTACAACGTGTTGTTTAGGAAAAACAAGATAATTTCGCACGATGCGGGATTTCCTTAAAACGTGATTTTCTGAAAAATTTTGACGAAAGAAAATTCTCCTTTTGGTTCTCTTTAGATGCTACATGTTAAGACGTACACGCCACAAGAATTCTTTTCGAGATACAACGTGTAGTTTTGGAGATACAAGCTAATTTTGTACTATGCGTTATTTCTTCTCGTAAAGAGTTTCCAATGCGTACGTATATGTCTTTACGCTGCAAAACTGTATTTCCTTATGAAGTGGTATTCTTACATATCCTTTCGAGAGAAAACTGTCCTGTGCCTTCTCTTTTGAGGCTACACACTTAGACATACACGCAACATGAAAGCTTTTCGACTTACAACGTGTTGTTTAGGAAAAACAAGATAATTTCGCACGATGCGGGATTTCCTTAAAACGTGATTTTCTGAAAAATTTTGACGAAAGAAAATTCTCCTTTTGTTCTCTTTAGATGCTACATGTTAAGACGTACACGCCACAAGAATTCTTTTCGAGATACAACGTGTAGTTTTGGAGATACAAGCTAATTTTGTACTATGCGTTATTTCTTCTCGTAAAGAGTTTCCAATGCGTACGTATATGTCTTTACGCTGCAAAACTGTATTTCCTTATGAAGTGGTATTCTTACATATCCTTTCGAGAGAAAACTGTCCTGTGCCTTCTCTTTTGAGGCTACACACTTAGACATACACGCAACATGAAAGCTTTTCGACTTACAATGTGTTGTTTAGGAAAAACAAGATAATTTCGCACGATGCGGGATTTCCTTAAAACGTGATTTTCTGAAAAATTTTGACGAAAGAAAATTCTCCTTTTGGTTCTCTTTAGATGCTACATGTTAAGACGTACACGCCACAACAATTCTTTTCGAGATACAACGTGTAGTTTTGGAGATACAAGCTAATTTTGTACTATGCGTTATTTCTTCTCGTAAAGAGTTTCCAATGCGTACGTATATGTCTTTACTCTGCAAAACTGTATTTCCTTATGAAGTGGTATTCTTACATATCCTTTCGAGAGAAAACTGTCCTGTGCCTTCTCTTTTGAGGCTACACACTTAGACATACACGCAACATGAAAGCTTTTCGACTTACAACGTGTTGTTTAGGAAAAACAAGATAATTTCGCACGATGCGGGATTTCCTTAAAACGTGATTTTCTGAAAAATTTTGACGAAAGAAAATTCTCCTTTTGGTTCTCTTTAGATGCTACATGTTAAGACGTACACGCCACAACAATTCTTTTCGATATACAATGTGTAGTTTTGGAGATACAAGCTAATTTTGTACTATGCGTTATTTCTTCTCGTAAAGAGTTTCCAATGCGTACGCATATGTCTTTACTCTGCAGAACTGTATTTCCTTATGAAGTGGTATTCTTACATATCCTTTCGAGAGAAAACTGTCCTGTGCCTTCTCTTTTGAGGCTACACACTTAGACATACACGCAACATGAAAGCTTTTCGACTTACAACGTGTTGTTTAGGAAAAACAAGATAATTTCGCACGATGCGGGATTTCCTTAAAACGTGATTTTCTGAAAAATTTTGACGAAAGAAAATTCTCCTTTTGGTTCTCTTTAGATGCTACATGTTAAGACGTACACGCCACAACAATTCTTTTCGAGATACAACGTGTAGTTTTGGAGATACAAGCTAATTTTGTACTATGCGTTATTTCTTCTCGTAAAGAGATTCCAATGCGTACGTATATGTCTTTACTCTGCAAAACTGTATTTCCTTATGAAGTGGTATTCTTACATATCCTTTCGAGAGAAAACTGTCCTGTGCCTTCTCTTTTGAGGCTACACACTTAGACATACACGCAACATGAAAGCTTTTCGACTTACAACGTGTTGTTTAGGAAAAACAAGATAATTTCGCACGATGCGGGATTTCCTTAAAACGTGATTTTCTGAAAAATTTTGACGAAAGAAAATTCTCCTTTTGTTCTCTTTAGATGCTACATGTTAAGACGTACACGCCACAAGAATTCTTTTCGAGATACAACGTGTAGTTTTGGAGATACAAGCTAATTTTGTACTATGCGTTATTTCTTCTCGTAAAGAGTTTCCAATGCGTACGTATATGTCTTTACTCTGCAAAACTGTATTTCCTTATGAAGTGGTATTCTTACATATCCTTTCGAGAGAAAACTGTCCTGTGCCTTCTCTTTTGAGGCTACACACTTAGACATACACGCAACATGAAAGCTTTTCGACTTACAACGTGTTGTTTAGGAAAAACAAGATAATTTCGCACGATGCGGGATTTCCTTAAAACGTGATTTTCTGAAAAATTTTGACGAAAGATAATTCTCCTTTTGGTTCTCTTTAGATGCTACATGTTAAGACGTACACGCCACAAGAATTCTTTTCGAGATACAACGTGTAGTTTTGGAGATACAAGCTAATTTTGTACTATGCGTTATTTCTTCTCGTAAAGAGTTTCCAATGCGTACGTATATGTCTTTACTCTGCAAAACTGTATTTCCTTATGAAGTGGTATTCTTACATATCCTTTCGAGAGAAAACTGTCCTGTGCCTTCTCTTTTGAGGCTACACACTTAGACATACACGCAACATGAAAGCTTTTCGACTTACAACGTGTTGTTTAGGAAAAACAAGATAATTTCGCACGATGCGGGATTTCCTTAAAACGTGATTTTCTGAAAAATTTTGACGAAAGAAAATTCTCCTTTTGGTTCTCTTTAGATGCTACATGTTAAGACGTACACGCCACAACAATTCTTTTCGAGATACAACGTGTAGTTTTGGAGATACAAGCTAATTTTTTACTATGCGTTATTTCTTCTCGTAAAGAGTTTCCAATGCGTACGTATATGTCTTTACTCTGCAAAACTGTATTTCCTTATGAAGTGGTATTCTTACATATCCTTTCGAGAGAAAACTGTCCTGTGCCTTCTCTTTTGAGGCTACACACTTAGACATACACGCAACATGAAAGCTTTTCGACTTACAACGTGTTGTTTAGGAAAAACAAGATAATTTCGCACGATGCGGGATTTCCTTAAAACGTGATTTTCTGAAAAATTTTGACGAAAGAAAATTCTCCTTTTGGTTCTCTTTAGATGCTACATGTTAAGACGTACACGCCACAACAATTCTTTTCGAGATACAACGTGTAGTTTTGGAGATACAAGCTAATTTTGTACTATGCGTTATTTCTTCTCGTAAAGAGTTTCCAATGCGTACGTATATGTCTTTACGCTGCAAAACTGTTTTTCCTTATGAAGTGGTATTCTTACATATCCTTTGAGAGAAAACTGTCCTGTGCCTTCTCTTTTGAGGCTACACACTTAGACATACACGCAACATGAAAGCTTTTCGACTTACAACGTGTTGTTTAGGAAAAACAAGATAATTTCGCACGATGCGGGATTTCCTTAAAACGTGATTTTCTGAAAAATTTTGACGAAAGAAAATTCTCCTTTTGGTTCTCTTTAGATGCTACATGTTAAGACGTACACGCCACAAGAATTCTTTTCGAGATACAACGTGTAGTTTTGGAGATACAAGCTAATTTTGTACTATGCGTTATTTCTTCTCGTAAAGAGTTTCCAATGCGTACGTATATGTCTTTACGCTGCAAAACTGTATTTCCTTATGAAGTGGTATTCTTACATATCCTTTCGAGAGAAAACTGTCCTGTGCCTTCTCTTTTGAGGCTACACACTTAGACATACACGCAACATGAAAGCTTTTCGACTTACAACGTGTTGTTTAGGAAAAACATGATAATTTCGCACGATGCGGGATTTCCTTAAAACGTGATTTTCTGAAAAATTTTGACGAAAGAAAATTCTCCTTTTGGTTCTCTTTAGATGCTACATGTTAAGACGTACACGCCACAAGAATTCTTTTCGAGATACAACGTGTAGTTTTGGAGATACAAGCTAATTTTGTACTATGCGTTATTTCTTCTCGTAAAGAGTTTCCAATGCGTACGTATATGTCTTTACTCTGCAAAACTGTATTTCCTTATGAAGTGGTATTCTTACATATCCTTTCGAGAGAAAACTGTCCTGTGCCTTCTCTTTTGAGGCTACACACTTAGACATACACGCAACATGAAAGCTTTTCGACTTACAACGTGTTGTTTAGGAAAAACAAGATAATTTCGCACGATGCGGGATTTCCTTAAAACGTGATTTTCTGAAAAATTTTGACGAAAGAAAATTCTCCTTTTGGTTCTCTTTAGATGCTACATGTTAAGACGTACACGCCACAACAATTCTTTTCGAGATACAACGTGTAGTTTTGGAGATACAAGCTAATTTTTTACTATGCGTTATTTCTTCTCGTAAAGAGTTTCCAATGCGTACGTATATGTCTTTACTCTGCAAAACTGTATTTCCTTATGAAGTGGTATTCTTACATATCCTTTCGAGAGAAAACTGTCCTGTGCCTTCTCTTTTGAGGCTACACACTTAGACATACACGCAACATGAAAGCTTTTCGACTTACAACGTGTTGTTTAGGAAAAACAAGATAATTTCGCACGATGCGGGATTTCCTTAAAACGTGATTTTCTGAAAAATTTTGACGAAAGAAAATTCTCCTTTTGGTTCTCTTTAGATGCTACATGTTAAGACGTACACGCCACAACAATTCTTTTCGAGATACAACGTGTAGTTTTGGAGATACAAGCTAATTTTGTACTATGCGTTATTTCTTCTCGTAAAGAGTTTCCAATGCGTACGTATATGTCTTTACGCTGCAAAACTGTTTTTCCTTATGAAGTGGTATTCTTACATATCCTTTGAGAGAAAACTGTCCTGTGCCTTCTCTTTTGAGGCTACACACTTAGACATACACGCAACATGAAAGCTTTTCGACTTACAACGTGTTGTTTAGGAAAAACAAGATAATTTCGCACGATGCGGGATTTCCTTAAAACGTGATTTTCTGAAAAATTTTGACGAAAGAAAATTCTCCTTTTGGTTCTCTTTAGATGCTACATGTTAAGACGTACACGCCACAAGAATTCTTTTCGAGATACAACGTGTAGTTTTGGAGATACAAGCTAATTTTGTACTATGCGTTATTTCTTCTCGTAAAGAGTTTCCAATGCGTACGTATATGTCTTTACGCTGCAAAACTGTATTTCCTTATGAAGTGGTATTCTTACATATCCTTTCGAGAGAAAACTGTCCTGTGCCTTCTCTTTTGAGGCTACACACTTAGACATACACGCAACATGAAAGCTTTTCGACTTACAACGTGTTGTTTAGGAAAAACAAGATAATTTCGCACGATGCGGGATTTCCTTAAAACGTGATTTTCTGAAAAATTTTGACGAAAGAAAATTCTCCTTTTGGTTCTCTTTAGATGGTACATGTTAAGACGTACACGCCACAACAATTCTTTTCGAGATACAACGTGTAGTTTTGGAGATACAAGCTAATTTTGTACTATGCGTTATTTCTTCTCGTAAAGAGTTTCCAATGCGTACGTATATGTCTTTACTCTGCAAAACTGTATTTCCTTATGAAGTGGTATTCTTACATATCCTTTCGAGAGAAAACTGTCCTGTGCCTTCTCTTTTGAGGCTACACACTTAGACATACACGCAACATGAAAGCTTTTCGACTTACAACGTGTTGTTTAGGAAAAACAAGATAATTTCGCACGATGCGGGATTTCCTTAAAACGTGATTTTCTGAAAAATTTTGACGAAAGAAAATTCTCCTTTTGGTTCTCTTTAGATGCTACATGTTAAGACGTACACGCCACAAGAATTCTTTTCGAGATACAACGTGTAGTTTTGGAGATACAAGCTAATTTTGTACTATGCGTTATTTCTTCTCGTAAAGAGTTTCCAATGCGTACGTATATGTCTTTACTCTGCAAAACTGTATTTCCTTATGAAGTGGTATTCTTACATATCCTTTCGAGAGAAAACTGTCCTGTGCCTTCTCTTTTGAGGCTACACACTTAGACATACACGCAACATGAAAGCTTTTCGACTTACAACGTGTTGTTTAGGAAAAACAAGATAATTTCGCACGATGCGGGATTTCCTTAAAACGTGATTTTCTGAAAAATTTTGACGAAAGAAAATTCTCCTTTTGGTTCTCTTTAGATGCTACATGTTAAGACGTACACGCCACAACAATTCTTTTCGAGATACAACGTGTAGTTTTGGAGATACAAGCTAATTTTTTACTATGCGTTATTTCTTCTCGTAAAGAGTTTCCAATGCGTACGTATATGTCTTTACTCTGCAAAACTGTATTTCCTTATGAAGTGGTATTCTTACATATCCTTTCGAGAGAAAACTGTCCTGTGCCTTCTCTTTTGAGGCTACACACTTAGACATACACGCAACATGAAAGCTTTTCGACTTACAACGTGTTGTTTAGGAAAAACAAGATAATTTCGCACGATGCGGGATTTCCTTAAAACGTGATTTTCTGAAAAATTTTGACGAAAGAAAATTCTCCTTTTGGTTCTCTTTAGATGCTACATGTTAAGACGTACACGCCACAACAATTCTTTTCGAGATACAACGTGTAGTTTTGGAGATACAAGCTAATTTTGTACTATGCGTTATTTCTTCTCGTAAAGAGTTTCCAATGCGTACGTATATGTCTTTACGCTGCAAAACTGTTTTTCCTTATGAAGTGGTATTCTTACATATCCTTTGAGAGAAAACTGTCCTGTGCCTTCTCTTTTGAGGCTACACACTTAGACATACACGCAACATGAAAGCTTTTCGACTTACAACGTGTTGTTTAGGAAAAACAAGATAATTTCGCACGATGCGGGATTTCCTTAAAACGTGATTTTCTGAAAAATTTTGACGAAAGAAAATTCTCCTTTTGGTTCTCTTTAGATGCTACATGTTAAGACGTACACGCCACAAGAATTCTTTTCGAGATACAACGTGTAGTTTTGGAGATACAAGCTAATTTTGTACTATGCGTTATTTCTTCTCGTAAAGAGTTTCCAATGCGTACGTATATGTCTTTACGCTGCAAAACTGTATTTCCTTATGAAGTGGTATTCTTACATATCCTTTCGAGAGAAAACTGTCCTGTGCCTTCTCTTTTGAGGCTACACACTTAGACATACACGCAACATGAAAGCTTTTCGACTTACAACGTGTTGTTTAGGAAAAACATGATAATTTCGCACGATGCGGGATTTCCTTAAAACGTGATTTTCTGAAAAATTTTGACGAAAGAAAATTCTCCTTTTGGTTCTCTTTAGATGCTACATGTTAAGACGTACACGCCACAAGAATTCTTTTCGAGATACAACGTGTAGTTTTGGAGATACAAGCTAATTTTGTACTATGCGTTATTTCTTCTCGTAAAGAGTTTCCAATGCGTACGTATATGTCTTTACTCTGCAAAACTGTATTTCCTTATGAAGTGGTATTCTTACATATCCTTTCGAGAGAAAACTGTCCTGTGCCTTCTCTTTTGAGGCTACACACTTAGACATACACGCAACATGAAAGCTTTTCGACTTACAACGTGTTGTTTAGGAAAAACAAGATAATTTCGCACGATGCGGGATTTCCTTAAAACGTGATTTTCTGAAAAATTTTGACGAAAGAAAATTCTCCTTTTGGTTCTCTTTAGATGCTACATGTTAAGACGTACACGCCACAACAATTCTTTTCGAGATACAACGTGTAGTTTTGGAGATACAAGCTAATTTTTTACTATGCGTTATTTCTTCTCGTAAAGAGTTTCCAATGCGTACGTATATGTCTTTACTCTGCAAAACTGTATTTCCTTATGAAGTGGTATTCTTACATATCCTTTCGAGAGAAAACTGTCCTGTGCCTTCTCTTTTGAGGCTACACACTTAGACATACACGCAACATGAAAGCTTTTCGACTTACAACGTGTTGTTTAGGAAAAACAAGATAATTTCGCACGATGCGGGATTTCCTTAAAACGTGATTTTCTGAAAAATTTTGACGAAAGAAAATTCTCCTTTTGGTTCTCTTTAGATGCTACATGTTAAGACGTACACGCCACAACAATTCTTTTCGAGATACAACGTGTAGTTTTGGAGATACAAGCTAATTTTGTACTATGCGTTATTTCTTCTCGTAAAGAGTTTCCAATGCGTACGTATATGTCTTTACGCTGCAAAACTGTTTTTCCTTATGAAGTGGTATTCTTACATATCCTTTGAGAGAAAACTGTCCTGTGCCTTCTCTTTTGAGGCTACACACTTAGACATACACGCAACATGAAAGCTTTTCGACTTACAACGTGTTGTTTAGGAAAAACAAGATAATTTCGCACGATGCGGGATTTCCTTAAAACGTGATTTTCTGAAAAATTTTGACGAAAGAAAATTCTCCTTTTGGTTCTCTTTAGATGCTACATGTTAAGACGTACACGCCACAAGAATTCTTTTCGAGATACAACGTGTAGTTTTGGAGATACAAGCTAATTTTGTACTATGCGTTATTTCTTCTCGTAAAGAGTTTCCAATGCGTTCGTATATGTCTTTACGCTGCAAAACTGTATTTCCTTATGAAGTGGTATTCTTACATATCCTTTCGAGAGAAAACTGTCCTGTGCCTTCTCTTTTGAGGCTACACACTTAGACATACACGCAACATGAAAGCTTTTCGACTTACAACGTGTTGTTTAGGAAAAACAAGATAATTTCGCACGATGCGGGATTTCCTTAAAACGTGATTTTCTGAAAAATTTTGACGAAAGAAAATTCTCCTTTTGGTTCTCTTTAGATGGTACATGTTAAGACGTACACGCCACAACAATTCTTTTCGAGATACAACGTGTAGTTTTGGAGATACAAGCTAATTTTGTACTATGCGTTATTTCTTCTCGTAAAGAGTTTCCAATGCGTACGTATATGTCTTTACTCTGCAAAACTGTATTTCCTTATGAAGTGGTATTCTTACATATCCTTTCGAGAGAAAACTGTCCTGTGCCTTCTCTTTTGAGGCTACACACTTAGACATACACGCAACATGAAAGCTTTTCGACTTACAACGTGTTGTTTAGGAAAAACAAGATAATTACGCACGATGCGGGATTTCCTTAAAACGTGATTTTCTGAAAAATTTTGACGAAAGAAAATTCTCCTTTTGGTTCTCTTTAGATGCTACATGTTAAGACGTACACGCCACAAGAATTCTTTTCGAGATACAACGTGTAGTTTTGGAGATACAAGCTAATTTTGTACTATGCGTTATTTCTTCTCGTAAAGAGTTTCCAATGCGTACGTATATGTCCTTACTCTGCAAAACTGTATTTCCTTATGAAGTGGTATTCTTACATATCCTTTCGAGAGAAAACTGTCCTGTGCCTTCTCTTTTGAGGCTACACACTTAGACATACACGCAACATGAAAGCTTTTCGACTTACAACGTGTTGTTTAGGAAAAACAAGATAATTTCGCACGATGCGGGATTTCCTTAAAACGTGATTTTCTGAAAAATTTTGACGAAAGAAAATTCTCCTTTTGGTTCTCTTTAGATGCTACATGTTAAGACGTACACGCCACAACAATTCTTTTCGAGATACAACGTGTAGTTTTGGAGATACAAGCTAATTTTTTACTATGCGTTATTTCTTCTCGTAAAGAGTTTCCAATGCGTACGTATATGTCTTTACTCTGCAAAACTGTATTTCCTTATGAAGTGGTATTCTTACATATCCTTTCGAGAGAAAACTGTCCTGTGCCTTCTCTTTTGAGGCTACACACTTAGACATACACGCAACATGAAAGCTTTTCGACTTACAACGTGTTGTTTAGGAAAAACAAGATAATTTCGCACGATGCGGGATTTCCTTAAAACGTGATTTTCTGAAAAATTTTGACGAAAGAAAATTCTCCTTTTGGTTCTCTTTAGATGCTACATGTTAAGACGTACACGCCACAACAATTCTTTTCGAGATACAACGTGTAGTTTTGGAGATACAAGCTAATTTTGTACTATGCGTTATTTCTTCTCGTAAAGAGTTTCCAATGCGTACGTATATGTCTTTACTCTGCAAAACTGTATTTCCTTATGAAGTGGTATTCTTACATATCCTTTCGAGAGAAAACTGTCCTGTGCCTTCTCTTTTGAGGCTACACACTTAGACATACACGCAACATGAAAGCTTTTCGACTTACAACGTGTTGTTTAGGAAAAACAAGATAATTTCGCACGATGCGGGATTTCCTTAAAACGTGATTTTCTGAAAAATTTTGACGAAAGAAAATTCTCCTTTTGGTTCTCTTTAGATGCTACATGTTAAGACGTACACGCCACAACAATTCTTTTCGAGATACAACGTGTAGTTTTGGAGATACAAGCTAATTTTGTACTATGCGTTATTTCTTCTCGTAAAGAGTTTCCAATGCGTACGTATATGTCTTTACGCTGCAAAACTGTTTTTCCTTATGAAGTGGTATTCTTACATATCCTTTGAGAGAAAACTGTCCTGTGCCTTCTCTTTTGAGGCTACACACTTAGACATACACGCAACATGAAAGCTTTTCGACTTACAACGTGTTGTTTAGGAAAAACAAGATAATTTCGCACGATGCGGGATTTCCTTAAAACGTGATTTTCTGAAAAATTTTGACGAAAGAAAATTCTCCTTTTGGTTCTCTTTAGATGCTACATGTTAAGACGTACACGCCACAAGAATTCTTTTCGAGATACAACGTGTAGTTTTGGAGATACAAGCTAATTTTGTACTATGCGTTATTTCTTCTCGTAAAGAGTTTCCAATGCGTTCGTATATGTCTTTACGCTGCAAAACTGTATTTCCTTATGAAGTGGTATTCTTACATATCCTTTCGAGAGAAAACTGTCCTGTGCCTTCTCTTTTGAGGCTACACACTTAGACATACACGCAACATGAAAGCTTTTCGACTTACAACGTGTTGTTTAGGAAAAACAAGATAATTTCGCACGATGCGGGATTTCCTTAAAACGTGATTTTCTGAAAAATTTTGACGAAAGAAAATTCTCCTTTTGGTTCTCTTTAGATGGTACATGTTAAGACGTACACGCCACAACAATTCTTTTCGAGATACAACGTGTAGTTTTGGAGATACAAGCTAATTTTGTACTATGCGTTATTTCTTCTCGTAAAGAGTTTCCAATGCGTACGTATATGTCTTTACTCTGCAAAACTGTATTTCCTTATGAAGTGGTATTCTTACATATCCTTTCGAGAGAAAACTGTCCTGTGCCTTCTCTTTTGAGGCTACACACTTAGACATACACGCAACATGAAAGCTTTTCGACTTACAACGTGTTGTTTAGGAAAAACAAGATAATTTCGCACGATGCGGGATTTCCTTAAAACGTGATTTTCTGAAAAATTTTGACGAAAGAAAATTCTCCTTTTGGTTCTCTTTAGATGCTACATGTTAAGACGTACACGCCACAACAATTCTTTTCGAGATACAACGTGTAGTTTTGGAGATACAAGCTAATTTTTTACTATGCGTTATTTCTTCTCGTAAAGAGTTTCCAATGCGTACGTATATGTCTTTACTCTGCAAAACTGTATTTCCTTATGAAGTGGTATTCTTACATATCCTTTCGAGAGAAAACTGTCCTGTGCCTTCTCTTTTGAGGCTACACACTTAGACATACACGCAACATGAAAGCTTTTCGACTTACAACGTGTTGTTTAGGAAAAACAAGATAATTTCGCACGATGCGGGATTTCCTTAAAACGTGATTTTCTGAAAAATTTTGACGAAAGAAAATTCTCCTTTTGGTTCTCTTTAGATGCTACATGTTAAGACGTACACGCCACAACAATTCTTTTCGAGATACAACGTGTAGTTTTGGAGATACAAGCTAATTTTGTACTATGCGTTATTTCTTCTCGTAAAGAGTTTCCAATGCGTACGTATATGTCTTTACGCTGCAAAACTGTATTTCCTTATGAAGTGGTATTCTTACATATCCTTTCGAGAGAAAACTGTCCTGTGCCTTCTCTTTTGAGGCTACACACTTAGACATACACGCAACATGAAAGCTTTTCGACTTACAACGTGTTGTTTAGGAAAAACAAGATAATTTCGCACGATGCGGGATTTCCTTAAAACGTGATTTTCTGAAAAATTTTGACGAAAGAAAATTCTCCTTTTGGTTCTCTTTAGATGCTACATGTTAAGACGTACACGCCACAACAATTCTTTTCGAGATACAACGTGTAGTTTTGGAGATACAAGCTAATTTTGTACTATGCGTTATTTCTTCTAGTAAAGAGTTTCCAATGCGTACGTATATGTCTTTACTCTGCAAAACTGTATTTCCTTATGAAGTGGTATTCTTACATATCCTTTCGAGAGAAAACTGTCCTGTGCCTTCTCTTTTGAGGTTACACACTTAGACATACACGCAACATGAAAGCTTTTCGACTTACAACGTGTTGTTTAGGAAAAACAAGATAATTTCGCACGATGCGGGATTTCCTTAAAACGTGATTTTCTGAAAAATTTTGACGAAAGAAAATTCTCCTTTTGGTTCTCTTTAGATGCTACATGTTAAGACGTACACGCCACAACAATTCTTTTCGAGATACAACGTGTAGTTTTGGAGATACAAGCTAATTTTGTACTATGCGTTATTTCTTCTCGTAAAGAGTTTCCAATGCGTACGCATATGTCTTTACTCTGCAGAACTGTATTTCCTTATGAAGTGGTATTCTTACATATCCTTTCGAGAGAAAACTGTCCTGTGCCTTCTCTTTTGAGGCTACACACTTAGACAGACACGCAACATGAAAGCTTTTCGACTTACAACGTGTTGTTTAGGAAAAACAAGATAATTTCGCACGATGCGGGATTTCCTTAAAACGTGATTTTCTGAAAAATTTTGACGAAAGAAAATTCTCCTTTTGGTTCTCTTTAGATGCTACATGTTAAGACGTACACGCCACAACAATTCTTTTCGAGATACAACGTGTAGTTTTGGAGATACAAGCTAATTTTGTACTATGCGTTATTTCTTCTCGTAAAGAGTTTCCAATGCGTACGTATATGTCTTTACTCTGCAAAACTGTATTTCCTTATGAAGTGGTATTCTTACATATCCTTTCGAGAGAAAACTGTCCTGTGCCTTCTCTTTTGAGGCTACACACTTAGACAGACACGCAACATGAAAGCTTTTCGACTTACAACGTGTTGTTTAGGAAAAACAAGATAATTTCGCACGATGCGGGATTTCCTTAAAACGTGATTTTCTGAAAAATTTTGACGAAAGAAAATTCTCCTTTTGTTCTCTTTAGATGCTACATGTTAAGACGTACACGCCACAAGAATTCTTTTCGAGATACAACGTGTACTTTTGGAGATACAAGCTAATTTTGTACTATGCGTTATTTCTTCTCGTAAAGAGTTTCCAATGCGTACGTATATGTCTTTACTCTGCAAAACTGTATTTCCTTATGAAGTGGTATTCTTACATATCCTTTCGAGAGAAAACTGTCCTGTGCCTTCTCTTTTGAGGCTACACACTTAGACATACACGCAACATGAAAGCTTTTCGACTTACAACGTGTTGTTTAGGAAAAACAAGATAATTTCGCACGATGCGGGATTTCCTTAAAACGTGATTTTCTGAAAAATTTTGACGAAAGAAAATTCTCCTTTTGGTTCTCTTTAGATGCTACATGTTAAGACGTACACGCCACAACAATTCTTTTCGAGATACAACGTGTAGTTTTGGAGATACAAGCTAATTTTGTACTATGCGTTATTTCTTCTCGTAAAGAGTTTCCAATGCGTACGTATATGTCTTTACTCTGCAAAACTGTATTTCCTTATGAAGTGGTATTCTTACATATCCTTTCGAGAGAAAACTGTCCTGTGCCTTCTCTTTTGAGGCTACACACTTAGACATACACGCAACATGAAAGCTTTTCGACTTACAACGTGTTGTTTAGGAAAAACAAGATAATTTCGCACGATGCGGGATTTCCTTAAAACGTGATTTTCTGAAAAATTTTGACGAAAGAAAATTCTCCTTTTGGTTCTCTTTAGATGCTACATGTTAAGACGTACACGCCACAACAATTCTTTTCGAGATACAACGTGTAGTTTTGGAGATACAAGCTAATTTTGTACTATGCGTTATTTCTTCTCGTAAAGAGTTTCCAATGCGTACGTATATGTCTTTACTCTGCAAAACTGTATTTCCTTATGAAGTGGTATTCTTACATATCCTTTCGAGAGAAAACTGTCCTGTGCCTTCTCTTTTGAGGCTACACACTTAGACATACACGCAACATGAAAGCTTTTCGACTTACAACGTGTTGTTTAGGAAAAACAAGATAATTTCGCACGATGCGGGATTTCCTTAAAACGTGATTTTCTGAAAAATTTTGACGAAAGAAAATTCTCCTTTTGGTTCTCTTTAGATGCTACATGTTAAGACGTACACGCCACAACAATTCTTTTCGAGATACAACGTGTAGTTTTGGAGATACAAGCTAATTTTGTACTATGCGTTATTTCTTCTCGTAAAGAGTTTCCAATGCGTACGTATATGTCTTTACTCTGCAAAACTGTATTTCCTTATGAAGTGGTATTCTTACATATCCTTTCGAGAGAAAACTGTCCTGTGCCTTCTCTTTTGAGGCTACACACTTAGACATACACGCAACATGAAAGCTTTTCGACTTACAACGTGTTGTTTAGGAAAAACAAGATAATTTCGCACGATGCGGGATTTCCTTAAAACGTGATTTTCTGAAAAATTTTGACGAAAGAAAATTCTCCTTTTGGTTCTCTTTAGATGCTACATGTTAAGACGTACACGCCACAACAATTCTTTTCAAGATACAACGTGTAGTTTTGGAGATACAAGCTAATTTTGTACTATGCGTTATTTCTTCTCGTAAAGAGTTTCCAATGCGTACGTATATGTCTTTACTCTGCAAAACTGTATTTCCTTATGAAGTGGTATTCTTACATATCCTTTCGAGAGAAAACTGTCCTGTGCCTTCTCTTTTGAGGCTACACACTTAGACATACACGCAACATGAAAGCTTTTCGACTTACAACGTGTTGTTTAGGAAAAACAAGATAATTTCGCACGATGCGGGATTTCCTTAAAACGTGATTTTCTGAAAAATTTTGACAAAAGAAAATTCTCCTTTTGGTTCTCTTTAGATGCTACATGTTAAGACGTACACGCCACAACAATTCTTTTCGAGATACAACGTGTAGTTTTGGAGATACAAGCTAATTTTGTACTATGCGTTATTTCTTCTCGTAAAGAGTTTCCAATGCGTACGTATATGTCTTTACTCTGCAAAACTGTATTTCCTTATGAAGTGGTATTCTTACATATCCTTTCGAGAGAAAACTGTCCTGTGCCTTCTCTTTTGAGGCTACACACTTAGACATACACGCAACATGAAAGCTTTTCGACTTACAACGTGTTGTTTAGGAAAAACAAGATAATTTCGCACGATGCGGGATTTCCTTAAAACGTGATTTTCTGAAAAATTTTGACGAAAGAAAATTCTCCTTTTGGTTATCTTTAGATGCTACATGTTAAGACGTACACGCCACAACAATTCTTTTCGAGATACAACGTGTAGTTTTGGAGATACAAGCTAATTTTGTACTATGCGTTATTTCTTCTCGTAAAGAGTTTCCAATGCGTACGTATATGTCTTTACGCTGCAAAACTGTATTTCCTTATGAAGTGGTATTCTTACATATCCTTTCGAGAGAAAACTGTCCTGTGCCTTCTCTTTTGAGGCTACACACTTAGACATACACGCAACATGAAAGCTTTTCGACTTACAACGTGTTGTTTAGGAAAAACAAGATAATTTCGCACGATGCGGGATTTCCTTAAAACGTGATTTTCTGAAAAATTTTGACGAAAGAAAATTCTCCTTTTGGTTCTCTTTAGATGCTACATGTTAAGACGTACACGCCACAACAATTCTTTTCGAGATACAACGTGTAGTTTTGGAGATACAAGCTAATTTTGTACTATGCGTTATTTCTTCTCGTAAAGAGTTTCCAATGCGTACGTATATGTCTTTACGCTGCAAAACTGTATTTCCTTATGAAGTGGTATTCTTACATATCCTTTCGAGAGAAAACTGTCCTGTGCCTTCTCTTTTGAGGCTACACACTTAGACATACACGCAACATGAAAGCTTTTCGACTTACAACGTGTTGTTTAGGAAAAACAAGATAATTTCGCACGATGCGGGATTTCCTTAAAACGTGATTTTCTGAAAAATTTTGACGAAAGAAAATTCTCCTTTTGGTTCTCTTTAGATGCTACATGTTAAGACGTACACGCCACAACAATTCTTTTCGAGATACAACGTGTAGTTTTGGAGATACAAGCTAATTTTGTACTATGCGTTATTTCTTCTCGTAAAGAGTTTCCAATGCGTACGTATATGTCTTTACGCTGCAAAACTGTATTTCCTTATGAAGTGGTATTCTTACATATCCTTTCGAGAGAAAACTGTCCTGTGCCTTCTCTTTTGAGGCTACACACTTAGACATACACGCAACATGAAAGCTTTTCGACTTACAACGTGTTGTTTAGGAAAAACAAGATAATTTCGCACGATGCGGGATTTCCTTAAAACGTGATTTTCTGAAAAATTTTGACGAAAGAAAATTCTCCTTTTGGTTCTCTTTAGATGCTACATGTTAAGACGTACACGCCACAGCAATTCTTTTCGAGATACAACGTGTAGTTTTGGAGATACAAGCTAATTTTGTACTATGCGTTATTTCTTCTCGTAAAGAGTTTCCAATGCGTACGTATATGTCTTTACGCTGCAAAACTGTATTTCCTTATGAAGTGGTATTCTTACATATCCTTTCGAGAGAAAACTGTCCTGTGCCTTCTCTTTTGAGGCTACACACTTAGACATACACGCAACATGAAAGCTTTTCGACTTACAACGTGTTGTTTAGGAAAAACAAGATAATTTCGCACGATGCGGGATTTCCTTAAAACGTGATTTTCTGAAAAATTTTGACGAAAGAAAATTCTCCTTTTGGTTCTCTTTAGATGCTACATGTTAAGACGTACACTCCACAACAATTCTTTTCGAGATACAACGTGTAGTTTTGGAGATACAAGCTAATTTTGTACTATGCGTTATTTCTTCTCGTAAAGAGTTTCCAATGCGTACGTATATGTCTTTACGCTGCAAAACTGTATTTCCTTATGAAGTGGTATTCTTACATATCCTTTCGAGAGAAAACTGTCCTGTGCCTTCTCTTTTGAGGCTACACACTTAGACATACACGCAACATGAAAGCTTTTCGACTTACAACGTGTTGTTTAGGAAAAACAAGATAATTTCGCACGATGCGGGATTTCCTTAAAACGTGATTTTCTGAAAAATTTTGACGAAAGAAAATTCTCCTTTTGGTTCTCTTTAGATGCTACATGTGAAGACGTACACGCCACAACAATTCTTTTCGAGATACAACGTGTAGTTTTGGAGATACAAGCTAATTTTGTACTATGCGTTATTTCTTCTCGTAAAGAGTTTCCAATGCGTACCTATATGTCTTTACGCTGCAAAACTGTATTTCCTTATGAAGTGGTATTCTTACATATCCTTTCGAGAGAAAACTGTCCTGTGCCTTCTCTTTTGAGGCTACACACTTAGACATACACGCAACATGAAAGCTTTTCGACTTACAACGTGTTGTTTAGGAAAAACAAGATAATTTCGCACGATGCGGGATTTCCTTAAAACGTGATTTTCTGAAAAATTTTGACAAAAGAAAATTCTCCTTTTGGTTCTCTTTAGATGCTACATGTTAAGACGTACACGCCACAACAATTCTTTTCGAGATACAACGTGTAGTTTTGGAGATACAAGCTAAATTTGTACTATGCGTTATTTCTTCTCGTAAAGAGTTTCCAATGCGTACCTATATGTCTTTACGCTGCAAAACTGTATTTCCTTATGAAGTGGTATTCTTACATATCCTTTCGAGAGAAAACTGTCCTGTGCCTTCTCTTTTGAGGCTACACACTTAGACATACACGCAACATGAAAGCTTTTCGACTTACAACGTGTTGTTTAGGAAAAACAAGATAATTTCGCACGATGCGGGATTTCCTTAAAACGTGATTTTCTGAAAAATTTTGACGATAGAAAATTCTCCTTTTGGTTCTCTTTAGATGCTACATGTTAAGACGTACACGCCACAACAATTCTTTTCGAGATACAACGTGTAGTTATGGAGATACAAGCTAATTTTGTACTATGCGTTATTTCTTCTCGTAAAGAGTTTCCAATGCGTACGTATATGTCTTTACTCTGCAAAACTGTATTTCCTTATGAAGTGGTATTCTTACATATCCTTTCGAGAGAAAACTGTCCTGTGCCTTCTCTTTTGAGGCTACACACTTAGACATACACGCAACATGAAAGCTTTTCGACTTACAACGTGTTGTTTAGGAAAAACAAGATAATTTCGCACGATGCGGGATTTCCTTAAAACGTGATTTTCTGAAAAATTTTGACGAAAGAAAATTCTCCTTTTGGTTCTCTTTAGATGCTACATGTTAAGACGTACACGCCACAACAATTCTTTTCGAGATACAACGTGTAGTTTTGGAGATACAAGCTAATTTTGTACTATGCGTTATTTCTTCTCGTAAAGAGTTTCCAATGCGTACGTATATGTCTTTACGCTGCAAAACTGTATTTCCTTATGAAGTGGTATTCTTACATATCCTTTCGAGAGAAAACTGTCCTGTGCCTTCTCTTTTGAGGCTACACACTTAGACATACACGCAACATGAAAGCTTTTCGACTTACAACGTGTTGTTTAGGAAAAACAAGATAATTTCGCACGATGCGGGATTTCCTTAAAACGTGATTTTCTGAAAAATTTTGACGAAAGAAAATTCTCCTTTTGGTTCTCTTTAGATGCTACATGTTAAGACGTACACGCCACAACAATTCTTTTCGAGATACAACGTGTAGTTTTGGAGATACAAGCTAATTTTGTACTATGCGTTATTTCTTCTCGTAAAGAGTTTCCAATGCGTACCTATATGTCTTTACGCTGCAAAACTGTATTTCCTTATGAAGTGGTATTCTTACATATCCTTTCGAGAGAAAACTGTCCTGTGCCTTCTCTTTTGAGGCTACACACTTAGACATACACGCAACATGAAAGCTTTTCGACTTACAACGTGTTGTTTAGGAAAAACAAGATAATTTCGCACGATGCGGGATTTCCTTAAAACGTGATTTTCTGAAAAATTTTGACGAAAGAAAATTCTCCTTTTGGTTCTCTTTAGATGCTACATGTTAAGACGTACACGCCACAAGAATTCTTTTCGAGATACAACGTGTAGTTTTGGAGATACAAGCTAATTTTGTACTATGCGTTATTTCTTCTCGTAAAGAGTTTCCAATGCGTACGTATATGTCTTTACTCTGCAAAACTGTATTTCCTTATGAAGTGGTATTCTTACATATCCTTTCGAGAGAAAACTGTCCTGTGCCTTCTCTTTTGAGGCTACACACTTAGACATACACGCAACATGAAAGCTTTTCGACTTACAACGTGTTGTTTAGGAAAAACAAGATAATTTCGCACGATGCGGGATTTCCTTAAAACGTGATTTTCTGAAAAATTTTGACGAAAGAAAATTCTCCTTTTGGTTCTCTTTAGATGCTACATGTTAAGATGTACACGCCACAACAATTCTTTTCGAGATACAACGTGTAGTTTTGGAGATACAAGCTAATTTTGTACTATGCGTTATTTCTTCTCGTAAAGGTTTTCCAATGCGTACGTATATGTCTTTACTCTGCAAAACTGTATTTCCTTATGAAGTGGTATTCTTACATATCCTTTCGAGAGAAAACTGTCCTGTGCCTTCTCTTTTGAGGCTACACACTTAGACATACACGCAACATGAAAGCTTTTCGACTTACAACGTGTTGTTTAGGAAAAACAAGATAATTTCGCACGATGCGGGATTTCCTTAAAACGTGATTTTCTGAAAAATTTTGACGAAAGAAAATTCTCCTTTTGGTTCTCTTTAGATGCTACATGTTAAGACGTACACGCCACAACAATTCTTTTTGAGATACAACGTGTAGTTTTGGAGATACAAGCTAATTTTGTACTATGCGTTATTTCTTCTCGTAAAGAGTTTCCAATGCGTACGTATATGTCTTTACGCTGCAAAACTGTATTTCCTTATGAAGTGGTATTCTTACATATCCTTTCGAGAGAAAACTGTCCTGTGCCTTCTCTTTTGAGGCTACACACTTAGACATACACGCAACATGAAAGCTTTTCGACTTACAACGTGTTGTTTAGGAAAAACAAGATAATTTCGCACGATGCGGGATTTCCTTAAAACGTGATTTTCTGAAAAATTTTGACGAAAGAAAATTCTCCTTTTGGTTCTCTTTAGATGCTACATGTTAAGACGTACACGCCACAACAATTCTTTTCGAGATACAACGTGTAGTTTTGGAGATACAAGCTAATTTTGTACTATGCGTTATTTCTTCTCGTAAAGAGTTTCCAATGCGTACGCATATGTCTTTACTCTGCAGAACTGTATTTCCTTATGAAGTGGTATTCTTACATATCCTTTCGAGAGAAAACTGTCCTGTGCCTTCTCTTTTGAGGCTACACACTTAGACATACACGCAACATGAAAGCTTTTCGACTTACAACGTGTTGTTTAGGAAAAACAAGATAATTTCGCACGATGCGGGATTTCCTTAAAACGTGATTTTCTGAAAAATTTTGACGAAAGAAAATTCTCCTTTTGGTTCTCTTTAGATGCTACATGTTAAGACGTACACGCCACAACAATTCTTTTCGAGATACAACGTGTAGTTTTGGAGATACAAGCTAATTTTGTACTATGCGTTATTTCTTCTCGTAAAGAGTTTCCAATGCGTACGTATATGTCTTTACTCTGCAAAACTGTATTTCCTTATGAAGTGGTATTCTTACATATCCTTTCGAGAGAAAACTGTCCTGTGCCTTCTCTTTTGAGGCTACACACTTAGACATACACGCAACATGAAAGCTTTTCGACTTACAACGTGTTGTTTAGGAAAAACAAGATAATTTCGCACGATGCGGGATTTCCTTAAAACGTGATTTTCTGAAAAATTTTGACGAAAGAAAATTCTCCTTTTGGTTCTCTTTAGATGCTACATGTTAAGACGTACACGCCACAAGAATTCTTTTCGAGATACAACGTGTAGTTTTGGAGATACAAGCTAATTTTGTACTATGCGTTATTTCTTCTCGTAAAGAGTTTCCAATGCGTACGTATATGTCTTTACTCTGCAAAACTGTATTTCCTTATGAAGTGGTATTCTTACATATCCTTTCGAGAGAAAACTGTCCTGTGCGTTCTCTTTTGAGGCTACACACTTAGACATACACGCAACATGAAAGCTTTTCGACTTACAACGTGTTGTTTAGGAAAAACAAGATAATTTCACACGATGCGGGATTTCCTTAAAACGTGATTTTCTGAAAAATTTTGACGAAAGAAAATTCTCCTTTTGGTTCTCTTTAGATGCTACATGTTAAGACGTACACGCCACAACAATTCTTTTCGAGATACAACGTGTAGTTTTGGAGATACAAGCTAATTTTGTACTATGCGTTATTTCTTCTCGTAAAGAGTTTCCAATGCGTACGCATATGTCTTTACTCTGCAGAACTGTATTTCCTTATGAAGTGGTATTCTTACATATCCTTTCGAGAGAAAACTGTCCTGTGCCTTCTCTTTTGAGGCTACACACTTAGACAGACACGCAACATGAAAGCTTTTCGACTTACAACGTGTTGTTTAGGAAAAACAAGATAATTTCGCACGATGCGGGATTTCCTTAAAACGTGATTTTCTGAAAAATTTTGACGAAAGAAAATTCTCCTTTTGGTTCTCTTTAGATGCTACATGTTAAGACGTACACGCCACAAGAATTCTTTTCGAGATACAACGTGTAGTTTTGGAGATACAAGCTAATTTTGTACTATGCGTTATTTCTTCTCGTAAAGAGTTTCCAATGCGTACGTATAAGTCTTTACTCTGCAAAACTGTATTTCCTTATGAAGTGGTATTCTTACATATCCTTTCGAGAGAAAAACTGTCCTGTGCCTTCTCTTTTGAGGCTACACACTTAGACATACACGCAACATGAAAGCTTTTCGACTTACAACGTGTTGTTTAGGAAAAACAAGATAATTTCGCACGATGCGGGATTTCCTTAAAACGTGATTTTCTGAAAAATTTTGACGAAAGAAAATTCTCCTTTTGGTTCTCTTTAGATGCTACATGTTAAGACGTACACGCCACAACAATTCTTTTCGAGAAACAACGTGTAGTTTTGGAGATACAAGCTAATTTTGTACTATGCGTTATTTCTTCTCGTAAAGAGTTTCCAATGCGTACGTATATGTCTTTACGCTGCAAAACTGTATTTCCTTATGAAGTGGTATTCTTACATATCCTTTCGAGAGAAAACTGTCCTGTGCCTTCTCTTTTGAGGCTACACACTTAGACATACACGCAACATGAAAGCTTTTCGACTTACAACGTGTTGTTTAGGAAAAACAAGATAATTTCGCACGATGCGGGATTTCCTTAAAACGTGATTTTCTGAAAAATTTTGACGAAAGAAAATTCTCCTTTTGGTTCTCTTTAGATGCTACATGTTAAGACGTACACGCCACAACAATTCTTTTCGAGATACAACGTGTAGTTTTGGAGATACAAGCTAATTTTGTACTATGCGTTATTTCTTCTCGTAAAGAGTTTCCAATGCGTACGCATATGTCTTTACTCTGCAGAACTGTATTTCCTTATGAAGTGGTATTCTTACATATCCTTTCGAGAGAAAACTGTCCTGTGCCTTCTCTTTTGAGGCTACACACTTAGACATACACGCAACATGAAAGCTTTTCGACTTACAACGTGTTGTTTAGGAAAAACAAGATAATTTCGCACGATGCGGGATTTCCTTAAAACGTGATTTTCTGAAAAATTTTGACGAAAGAAAATTCTCCTTTTGGTTCTCTTTAGATGCTACATGTTAAGACGTACACGCCACAAGAATTCTTTTCGAGATACAACGTGTAGTTTTGGAGATACAAGCTAATTTTGTACTATGCGTTATTTCTTCTCGTAAAGAGTTTCCAATGCGTACGTATATGTCTTTACTCTGCAAAACTGTATTTCCTTATGAAGTGGTATTCTTACATATCCTTTCGAGAGAAAACTGTCCTGTGCCTTCTCTTTTGAGGCTACACACTTAGACATACACGCAACATGAAAGCTTTTCGACTTACAACGTGTTGTTTAGGAAAAACAAGATAATTTCGCACGATGCGGGATTTCCTTAAAACGTGATTTTCTGAAAAATTTTGACGAAAGAAAATTCTCCTTTTGGTTCTCTTTAGATGCTACATGTTAAGACGTACACGCCACAAGAATTCTTTTCGAGATACAACGTGTAGTTTTGGAGATACAAGCTAATTTTGTACTATGCGTTATTTCTTCTCGTAAAGAGTTTCCAATGCGTACGTATATGTCTTTACTCTGCAAAACTGTATTTCCTTATGAAGTGGTATTCTTACATATCCTTTCGAGAGAAAACTGTCCTGTGCCTTCTCTTTTGAGGCTACACACTTAGACATACACGCAACATGAAAGCTTTTCGACTTACAACGTGTTGTTTAGGAAAAACAAGATAATTACACACGATGCGGGATTTCCTTAAAACGTGATTTTCTGAAAAATTTTGACGAAAGAAAATTCTCCTTTTGGTTCTCTTTAGATGCTACATGTTAAGACGTACACGCCACAACAATTCTTTTCGAGATACAACGTGTAGTTTTGGAGATACAAGCTAATTTTGTACTATGCGTTATTTCTTCTCGTAAAGAGTTTCCAATGCGTACGCATATGTCTTTACTCTGCAGAACTGTATTTCCTTATGAAGTGGTATTCTTACATATCCTTTCGAGAGAAAACTGTCCTGTGCCTTCTCTTTTGAGGCTACACACTTAGACAGACACGCAACATGAAAGCTTTTCGACTTACAACGTGTTGTTTAGGAAAAACAAGATAATTTCGCACGATGCGGGATTTCCTTAAAACGTGATTTTCTGAAAAATTTTGACGAAAGAAAATTCTCCTTTTGGTTCTCTTTAGATGCTACATGTTAAGACGTACACGCCACAACAATTCTTTTCGAGATACAACGTGTAGTTTTGGAGATACAAGCTAATTTTGTACTATGCGTTATTTCTTCTCGTAAAGAGTTTCCAATGCGTACGTATATGTCTTTACGCTGCAAAACTGTATTTCCTTATGAAGTGGTATTCTTACATATCCTTTCGAGAGAAAAACTGTCCTGTGCCTTCTCTTTTGAGGCTACACACTTAGACATACACGCAACATGAAAGCTTTTCGACTTACAACGTGTTGTTTAGGAAAAACAAGATAATTTCGCACGATGCGGGATTTCCTTAAAACGTGATTTTCTGAAAAATTTTGACGAAAGAAAATTCTCCTTTTGGTTCTCTTTAGATGCTACATGTTAAGACGTACACGCCACAACAATTCTTTTCGAGATACAACGTGTAGTTTTGGAGATACAAGCTAATTTTGTACTATGCGTTATTTCTTCTCGTAAAGAGTTTCCAATGCGTACGTATATGTCTTTACGCTGCAAAACTGTATTTCCTTATGAAGTGGTATTCTTACATATCCTTTCGAGAGAAAACTGTCCTGTGCCTTCTCTTTTGAGGCTACACACTTAGACATACACGCAACATGAAAGCTTTTCGACTTACAACGTGTTGTTTAGGAAAAACAAGATAATTTCGCACGATGCGGGATTTCCTTAAAACGTGATTTTCTGAAAAATTTTGACGAAAGAAAATTCTCCTTTTGGTTCTCTTTAGATGCTACATGTTAAGACGTACACGCCACAACAATTCTTTTCGAGATACAACGTGTAGTTTTGGAGATACAAGCTAATTTTGTACTATGCGTTATTTCTTCTCGTAAAGAGTTTCCAATGCGTACGCATATGTCTTTACTCTGCAGAACTGTATTTCCTTATGAAGTGGTATTCTTACATATCCTTTCGAGAGAAAACTGTCCTGTGCCTTCTCTTTTGAGGCTACACACTTAGACATACACGCAACATGAAAGCTTTTCGACTTACAACGTGTTGTTTAGGAAAAACAAGATAATTTCGCACGATGCGGGATTTCCTTAAAACGTGATTTTCTGAAAAATTTTGACGAAAGAAAATTCTCCTTTTGGTTCTCTTTAGATGCTACATGTTAAGACGTACACGCCACAACAATTCTTTTCGAGATACAACGTGTAGTTTTGGAGATACAAGCTAATTTTGTACTATGCGTTATTTCTTCTCGTAAAGAGTTTCCAATGCGTACGTATATGTCTTTACGCTGCAAAACTGTATTTCCTTATGAAGTGGTATTCTTACATATCCTTTCGAGAGAAAACTGTCCTGTGCCTTCTCTTTTGAGGCTACACACTTAGACATACACGCAACATGAAAGCTTTTCGACTTACAACGTGTTGTTTAGGAAAAACAAGATAATTTCGCACGATGCGGGATTTCCTTAAAACGTGATTTTCTGAAAAATTTTGACGAAAGAAAATTCTCCTTTTGGTTCTCTTTAGATGCTACATGTTAAGACGTACACGCCACAACAATTCTTTTCGAGATACAACGTGTAGTTTTGGAGATACAAGCTAATTTTGTACTATGCGTTATTTCTTCTCGTAAAGAGTTTCCAATGCGTATGCATATGTCTTTACTCTGCAGAACTGTATTTCCTTATGAAGTGGTATTCTTACATATCCTTTCGAGAGAAAACTGTCCTGTGCCTTCTCTTTTGAGGCTACACACTTAGACATACACGCAACATGAAAGCTTTTCGACTTACAACGTGTTGTTTAGGAAAAACAAGATAATTTCGCACGATGCGGGATTTCCTTAAAACGTGATTTTCTGAAAAATTTTGACGAAAGAAAATTCTCCTTTTGGTTCTCTTTAGATGCTACATGTTAAGACGTACACGCCACAAGAATTCTTTTCGAGATACAACGTGTAGTTTTGGAGATACAAGCTAATTTTGTACTATGCGTTATTTCTTCTCGTAAAGAGTTTCCAATGCGTACGTATATGTCTTTACTCTGCAAAACTGTATTTCCTTATGAAGTGGTATTCTTACATATCCTTTCGAGAGAAAACTGTCCTGTGCCTTCTCTTTTGAGGCTACACACTTAGACATACACGCAACATGAAAGCTTTTCGACTTACAACGTGTTGTTTAGGAAAAACAAGATAATTTCGCACGATGCGGGATTTCCTTAAAACGTGATTTTCTGAAAAATTTTGACGAAAGAAAATTCTCCTTTTGGTTCTCTTTAGATGCTACATGTTAAGACGTACACGCCACAAGAATTCTTTTCGAGATACAACGTGTAGTTTTGGAGATACAAGCTAATTTTGTACTATGCGTTATTTCTTCTCGTAAAGAGTTTCCAATGCGTACGTATATGTCTTTACTCTGCAAAACTGTATTTCCTTATGAAGTGGTATTCTTACATATCCTTTCGAGAGAAAACTGTCCTGTGCCTTCTCTTTTGAGGCTACACACTTAGACATACACGCAACATGAAAGCTTTTCGACTTACAACGTGTTGTTTAGGAAAAACAAGATAATTTCACACGATGCGGGATTTCCTTAAAACGTGATTTTCTGAAAAATTTTGACGAAAGAAAATTCTCCTTTTGGTTCTCTTTAGATGCTACATGTTAAGACGTACACGCCACAACAATTCTTTTCGAGATACAACGTGTAGTTTTGGAGATACAAGCTAATTTTGTACTATGCGTTATTTCTTCTCGTAAAGAGTTTCCAATGCGTACGCATATGTCTTTACTCTGCAGAACTGTATTTCCTTATGAAGTGGTATTCTTACATATCCTTTCGAGAGAAAACTGTCCTGTGCCTTCTCTTTTGAGGCTACACACTTAGACAGACACGCAACATGAAAGCTTTTCGACTTACAACGTGTTGTTTAGGAAAAACAAGATAATTTCGCACGATGCGGGATTTCCTTAAAACGTGATTTTCTGAAAAATTTTGACGAAAGAAAATTCTCCTTTTGGTTCTCTTTAGATGCTACATGTTAAGACGTACACGCCACAACAATTCTTTTCGAGATACAACGTGTAGTTTTGGAGATACAAGCTAATTTTGTACTATGCGTTATTTCTTCTCGTAAAGAGTTTCCAATGCGTACGTATATGTCTTTACGCTGCAAAACTGTATTTCCTTATGAAGTGGTATTCTTACATATCCTTTCGAGAGAAAAACTGTCCTGTGCCTTCTCTTTTGAGGCTACACACTTAGACATACACGCAACATGAAAGCTTTTCGACTTACAACGTGTTGTTTAGGAAAAACAAGATAATTTCGCACGATGCGGGATTTCCTTAAAACGTGATTTTCTGAAAAATTTTGACGAAAGAAAATTCTCCTTTTGGTTCTCTTTAGATGCTACATGTTAAGACGTACACGCCACAACAATTCTTTTCGAGAAACAACGTGTAGTTTTGGAGATACAAGCTAATTTTGTACTATGCGTTATTTCTTCTCGTAAAGAGTTTCCAATGCGTACGTATATGTCTTTACGCTGCAAAACTGTATTTCCTTATGAAGTGGTATTCTTACATATCCTTTCGAGAGAAAACTGTCCTGTGCCTTCTCTTTTGAGGCTACACACTTAGACATACACGCAACATGAAAGCTTTTCGACTTACAACGTGTTGTTTAGGAAAAACAAGATAATTTCGCACGATGCGGGATTTCCTTAAAACGTGATTTTCTGAAAAATTTTGACGAAAGAAAATTCTCCTTTTGGTTCTCTTTAGATGCTACATGTTAAGACGTACACGCCACAACAATTCTTTTCGAGATACAACGTGTAGTTTTGGAGATACAAGCTAATTTTGTACTATGCGTTATTTCTTCTCGTAAAGAGTTTCCAATGCGTACGCATATGTCTTTACTCTGCAGAACTGTATTTCCTTATGAAGTGGTATTCTTACATATCCTTTCGAGAGAAAACTGTCCTGTGCCTTCTCTTTTGAGGCTACACACTTAGACATACACGCAACATGAAAGCTTTTCGACTTACAACGTGTTGTTTAGGAAAAACAAGATAATTTCGCACGATGCGGGATTTCCTTAAAACGTGATTTTCTGAAAAATTTTGACGAAAGAAAATTCTCCTTTTGGTTCTCTTTAGATGCTACATGTTAAGACGTACACGCCACAAGAATTCTTTTCGAGATACAACGTGTAGTTTTGGAGATACAAGCTAATTTTGTACTATGCGTTATTTCTTCTCGTAAAGAGTTTCCAATGCGTACGTATATGTCTTTACTCTGCAAAACTGTATTTCCTTATGAAGTGGTATTCTTACATATCCTTTCGAGAGAAAACTGTCCTGTGCCTTCTCTTTTGAGGCTACACACTTAGACATACACGCAACATGAAAGCTTTTCGACTTACAACGTGTTGTTTAGGAAAAACAAGATAATTTCGCACGATGCGGGATTTCCTTAAAACGTGATTTTCTGAAAAATTTTGACGAAAGAAAATTCTCCTTTTGGTTCTCTTTAGATGCTACATGTTAAGACGTACACGCCACAAGAATTCTTTTCGAGATACAACGTGTAGTTTTGGAGATACAAGCTAATTTTGTACTATGCGTTATTTCTTCTCGTAAAGAGTTTCCAATGCGTACGTATATGTCTTTACTCTGCAAAACTGTATTTCCTTATGAAGTGGTATTCTTACATATCCTTTCGAGAGAAAACTGTCCTGTGCCTTCTCTTTTGAGGCTACACACTTAGACATACACGCAACATGAAAGCTTTTCGACTTACAACGTGTTGTTTAGGAAAAACAAGATAATTTCGCACGATGCGGGATTTCCTTAAAACGTGATTTTCTGAAAAATTTTGACGAAAGAAAATTCTCCTTTTGGTTCTCTTTAGATGCTACATGTTAAGACGTACACGCCACAACAATTCTTTTCGAGATACAACGTGTAGTTTTGGAGATACAAGCTAATTTTGTACTATGCGTTATTTCTTCTCGTAAAGAGTTTCCAATGCGTACGCATATGTCTTTACTCTGCAGAACTGTATTTCCTTATGAAGTGGTATTCTTACATATCCTTTCGAGAGAAAACTGTCCTGTGCCTTCTCTTTTGAGGCTACACACTTAGACATACACGCAACATGAAAGCTTTTCGACTTACAACGTGTTGTTTAGGAAAAACAAGATAATTTCGCACGATGCGGGATTTCCTTAAAACGTGATTTTCTGAAAAATTTTGACGAAAGAAAATTCTCCTTTTGGTTCTCTTTAGATGCTACATGTTAAGACGTACACGCCACAACAATTCTTTTCGAGATACAACGTGTAGTTTTGGAGATACAAGCTAATTTTGTACTATGCGTTATTTCTTCTCGTAAAGAGTTTCCAATGCGTACGTATATGTCTTTACGCTGCAAAACTGTATTTCCTTATGAAGTGGTATTCTTACATATCCTTTCGAGAGAAAACTGTCCTGTGCCTTCTCTTTTGAGGCTACACACTTAGACATACACGCAACATGAAAGCTTTTCGACTTACAACGTGTTGTTTAGGAAAAACAAGATAATTTCGCACGATGCGGGATTTCCTTAAAACGTGATTTTCTGAAAAATTTTGACGAAAGAAAATTCTCCTTTTGGTTCTCTTTAGATGCTACATGTTAAGACGTACACGCCACAACAATTCTTTTCGAGATACAACGTGTAGTTTTGGAGATACAAGCTAATTTTGTACTATGCGTTATTTCTTCTCGTAAAGAGTTTCCAATGCGTACGCATATGTCTTTACTCTGCAGAACTGTATTTCCTTATGAAGTGGTATTCTTACATATCCTTTCGAGAGAAAACTGTCCTGTGCCTTCTCTTTTGAGGCTACACACTTAGACATACACGCAACATGAAAGCTTTTCGACTTACAACGTGTTGTTTAGGAAAAACAAGATAATTTCGCACGATGCGGGATTTCCTTAAAACGTGATTTTCCGAAAAATTTTGACGAAAGAAAATTCTCCTTTTGGTTCTCTTTAGATGCTACATGTTAAGACGTACACGCCACAAGAATTCTTTTCGAGATACAACGTGTAGTTTTGGAGATACAAGCTAATTTTGTACTATGCGTTATTTCTTCTCGTAAAGAGTTTCCAATGCGTACGTATATGTCTTTACTCTGCAAAACTGTATTTCCTTATGAAGTGGTATTCTTACATATCCTTTCGAGAGAAAACTGTCCTGTGCCTTCTCTTTTGAGGCTACACACTTAGACATACACGCAACATGAAAGCTTTTCGACTTACAACGTGTTGTTTAGGAAAAACAAGATAATTTCGCACGATGCGGGATTTCCTTAAAACGTGATTTTCTGAAAAATTTTGACGAAAGAAAATTCTCCTTTTGGTTCTCTTTAGATGCTACATGTTAAGACGTACACGCCACAACAATTCTTTTCGAGATACAACGTGTAGTTTTGGAGATACAAGCTAATTTTGTACTATGCGTTATTTCTTCTCGTAAAGAGTTTCCAATGCGTACGTATATGTCTTTACTCTGCAAAACTGTATTTCCTTATGAAGTGGTATTCTTACATATCCTTTCGAGAGAAAACTGTCCTGTGCCTTCTCTTTTGAGGCTACACACTTAGACATACACGCAACATGAAAGCTTTTCGACTTACAACGTGTTGTTTAGGAAAAACAAGATAATTTCACACGATGCGGGATTTCCTTAAAACGTGATTTTCTGAAAAATTTTGACGAAAGAAAATTCTCCTTTTGGTTCTCTTTAGATGCTACATGTTAAGACGTACACGCCACAACAATTCTTTTCGAGATACAACGTGTAGTTTTGGAGATACAAGCTAATTTTGTACTATGCGTTATTTCTTCTCGTAAAGAGTTTCCAATGCGTACGCATATGTCTTTACTCTGCAGAACTGTATTTCCTTATGAAGTGGTATTCTTACATATCCTTTCGAGAGAAAACTGTCCTGTGCCTTCTCTTTTGAGGCTACACACTTAGACAGACACGCAACATGAAAGCTTTTCGACTTACAACGTGTTGTTTAGGAAAAACAAGATAATTTCGCACGATGCGGGATTTCCTTAAAACGTGATTTTCTGAAAAATTTTGACGAAAGAAAATTCTCCTTTTGGTTCTCTTTAGATGCTACATGTTAAGACGTACACGCCACAACAATTCTTTTCGAGATACAACGTGTAGTTTTGGAGATACAAGCTAATTTTGTACTATGCGTTATTTCTTCTCGTAAAGAGTTTCCAATGCGTACGTATATGTCTTTACGCTGCAAAACTGTATTTCCTTATGAAGTGGTATTCTTACATATCCTTTCGAGAGAAAAACTGTCCTGTGCCTTCTCTTTTGAGGCTACACACTTAGACATACACGCAACATGAAAGCTTTTCGACTTACAACGTGTTGTTTAGGAAAAACAAGATAATTTCGCACGATGCGGGATTTCCGTAAAACGTGATTTTCTGAAAAATTTTGACGAAAGAAAATTCTCCTTTTGGTTCTCTTTAGATGCTACATGTTAAGACGTACACGCCACAACAATTCTTTTCGAGATACAACGTGTAGTTTTGGAGATACAAGCTAATTTTGTACTATGCGTTATTTCTTCTCGTAAAGAGTTTCCAATGCGTACGTATATGTCTTTACGCTGCAAAACTGTATTTCCTTATGAAGTGGTATTCTTACATATCCTTTCGAGAGAAAACTGTCCTGTGCCTTCTCTTTTGAGGCTACACACTTAGACATACACGCAACATGAAAGCTTTTCGACTTACAACGTGTTGTTTAGGAAAAACAAGATAATTTCGCACGATGCGGGATTTCCTTAAAACGTGATTTTCTGAAAAATTTTGACGAAAGAAAATTCTCCTTTTGGTTCTCTTTAGATGCTACATGTTAAGACGTACACGCCACAACAATTCTTTTCGAGATACAACGTGTAGTTTTGGAGATACAAGCTAATTTTGTACTATGCGTTATTTCTTCTCGTAAAGAGTTTCCAATGCGTACGCATATGTCTTTACTCTGCAGAACTGTATTTCCTTATGAAGTGGTATTCTTACATATCCTTTCGAGAGAAAACTGTCCTGTGCCTTCTCTTTTGAGGCTACACACTTAGACATACACGCAACATGAAAGCTTTTCGACTTACAACGTGTTGTTTAGGAAAAACAAGATAATTTCGCACGATGCGGGATTTCCTTAAAACGTGATTTTCTGAAAAATTTTGACGAAAGAAAATTCTCCTTTTGGTTCTCTTTAGATGCTACATGTTAAGACGTACACGCCACAACAATTCTTTTCGAGATACAACGTGTAGTTTTGGAGATACAAGCTAATTTTGTACTATGCGTTATTTCTTCTCGTAAAGAGTTTCCAATGCGTACGTATATGTCTTTACGCTGCAAAACTGTATTTCCTTATGAAGTGGTATTCTTACATATCCTTTCGAGAGAAAACTGTCCTGTGCCTTCTCTTTTGAGGCTACACACTTAGACATACACGCAACATGAAAGCTTTTCGACTTACAACGTGTTGTTTAGGAAAAACAAGATAATTTCGCACGATGCGGGATTTCCTTAAAACGTGATTTTCTGAAAAATTTTGACGAAAGAAAATTCTCCTTTTGGTTCTCTTTAGATGCTACATGTTAAGACGTACACGCCACAACAATTCTTTTCGAGATACAACGTGTAGTTTTGGAGATACAAGCTAATTTTGTACTATGCGTTATTTCTTCTCGTAAAGAGTTTCCAATGCGTACGCATATGTCTTTACTCTGCAGAACTGTATTTCCTTATGAAGTGGTATTCTTACATATCCTTTCGAGAGAAAACTGTCCTGTGCCTTCTCTTTTGAGGCTACACACTTAGACATACACGCAACATGAAAGCTTTTCGACTTACAACGTGTTGTTTAGGAAAAACAAGATAATTTCGCACGATGCGGGATTTCCTTAAAACGTGATTTTCTGAAAAATTTTGACGAAAGAAAATTCTCCTTTTGGTTCTCTTTAGATGCTACATGTTAAGACGTACACGCCACAAGAATTCTTTTCGAGATACAACGTGTAGTTTTGGAGATACAAGCTAATTTTGTACTATGCGTTATTTCTTCTCGTAAAGAGTTTCCAATGCGTACGTATATGTCTTTACTCTGCAAAACTGTATTTCCTTATGAAGTGGTATTCTTACATATCCTTTCGAGAGAAAACTGTCCTGTGCCTTCTCTTTTGAGGCTACACACTTAGACATACACGCAACATGAAAGCTTTTCGACTTACAACGTGTTGTTTAGGAAAAACAAGATAATTTCGCACGATGCGGGATTTCCTTAAAACGTGATTTTCTGAAAAATTTTGACGAAAGAAAATTCTCCTTTTGGTTCTCTTTAGATGCTACATGTTAAGACGTACACGCCACAAGAATTCTTTTCGAGATACAACGTGTAGTTTTGGAGATACAAGCTAATTTTGTACTATGCGTTATTTCTTCTCGTAAAGAGTTTCCAATGCGTACGTATATGTCTTTACTCTGCAAAACTGTATTTCCTTATGAAGTGGTATTCTTACATATCCTTTCGAGAGAAAACTGTCCTGTGCCTTCTCTTTTGAGGCTACACACTTAGACAGACACGCAACATGAAAGCTTTTCGACTTACAACGTGTTGTTTAGGAAAAACAAGATAATTTCGCACGATGCGGGATTTCCTTAAAACGTGATTTTCTGAAAAATTTTGACGAAAGAAAATTCTCCTTTTGGTTCTCTTTAGATGCTACATGTTAAGACGTACATGCCACAACAATTCTTTTCGAGATACAACGTGTAGTTTTGGAGATACAAGCTAATTTTGTACTATGCGTTATTTCTTCTCGTAAAGAGTTTCCAATGCGTACGTATATGTCTTTACGCTGCAAAACTGTATTTCCTTTTGAAGTGGTATTCTTACATATCCTTTCGAGAGAAAACTGTCCTGTGCCTTCTCTTTTGAGGCTACACACTTAGACAGACACGCAACATGAAAGCTTTTCGACTTACAACGTGTTGTTTAGGAAAAACAAGATAATTTCGCACGATGCGGGATTTCCTTAAAACGTGATTTTCTGAAAAATTTTGACGAAAGAAAATTCTCCTTTTGGTTCTCTTTAGATGCTACATGTTAAGACGTACACGCCACAACAATTCTTTTCGAGATACAACGTGTAGTTTTGGAGATACAAGCTAATTTTGTACTATGCGTTATTTCTTCTCGTAAAGAGTTTCCAATGCGTACGTATATGTCTTTACGCTGCAAAACTGTATTTCCTTATGAAATGGTATTCTTACATATCCTTTCGAGAGAAAAACTGTCCTGTGCCTTCTCTTTTGAGGCTACACACTTAGACATACACGCAACATGAAAGCTTTTCGACTTACAACGTGTTGTTTAGGAAAAACAAGATAATTTCGCACGATGCGGGATTTCCTTAAAACGTGATTTTCTGAAAAATTTTGACGAAAGAAAATTCTCCTTTTGGTTCTCTTTAGATGCTACATGTTAAGACGTACACGCCACAACAATTCTTTTCGAGATACAACGTGTAGTTTTGGAGATACAAGCTAATTTTGTACTATGCGTTATTTCTTCTCGTAAAGAGTTTCCAATGCGTACGTATATGTCTTTACGCTGCAAAACTGTATTTCCTTATGAAGTGGTATTCTTACATATCCTTTCGAGAGAAAACTGTCCTGTGCCTTCTCTTTTGAGGCTACACACTTAGACATACACGCAACATGAAAGCTTTTCGACTTACAACGTGTTGTTTAGGAAAAACAAGATAATTTCGCACGATGCGGGATTTCCTTAAAACGTGATTTTCTGAAAAATTTTGACGAAAGAAAATTCTCCTTTTGGTTCTCTTTAGATGCTACATGTTAAGACGTACACGCCACAACAATTCTTTTCGAGATACAACGTGTAGTTTTGGAGATACAAGCTAATTTTGTACTATGCGTTATTTCTTCTCGTAAAGAGTTTCCAATGCGTACGTATATGTCTTTACGCTGCAAAACTGTATTTCCTTATGAAGTGGTATTCTTACATATCCTTTCGAGAGAAAACTGTCCTGTGCCTTCTCTTTTGAGGCTACACACTTAGACATACACGCAACATGAAAGCTTTTCGACTTACAACGTGTTGTTTAGGAAAAACAAGATAATTTCGCACGATGCGGGATTTCCTTAAAACGTGATTTTCTGAAAAATTTTGACGAAAGAAAATTCTCCTTTTGGTTCTCTTTAGATGCTACATGTTAAGACGTACACGCCACAACAATTCTTTTCGAGATACAACGTGTAGTTTTGGAGATACAAGCTAATGTTGTACTATGCGTTATTTCTTCTCGTAAAGAGTTTCCAATGCGTACGCATATGTCTTTACTCTGCAGAACTGTATTTCCTTATGAAGTGGTATTCTTACATATCCTTTCGAGAGAAAACTGTCCTGTGCCTTCTCTTTTGAGGCTACACACTTAGACATACACGCAACATGAAAGCTTTTCGACTTACAACGTGTTGTTTAGGAAAAACAAGATAATTTCGCACGATGCGGGATTTCCTTAAAACGTGATTTTCTGAAAAATTTTGACGAAAGAAAATTCTCCTTTTGGTTCTCTTTAGATGCTACATGTTAAGACGTACACGCCACAACAATTCTTTTCGAGATACAACGTGTAGTTTTGGAGATACAAGCTAATTTTGTACTATGCGTTATTTCTTCTCGTAAAGAGTTTCCAATGCGTACGTATATGTCTTTACGCTGCAAAACTGTATTTCCTTATGAAGTGGTATTCTTACATATCCTTTCGAGAGAAAACTGTCCTGTGCCTTCTCTTTTGAGGCTACACACTTAGACAGACACGCAACATGAAAGCTTTTCGACTTACAACGTGTTGTTTAGGAAAAACAAGATAATTTCGCACGATGCGGGATTTCCTTAAAACGTGATTTTCTGAAAAATTTTGACGAAAGAAAATTCTCCTTTTGGTTCTCTTTAGATGCTACATGTTAAGACGTACACGCCACAACAATTCTTTTCGAGATACAACGTGTAGTTTTGGAGATACAAGCTAATTTTGTACTATGCGTTATTTCTTCTCGTAAAGAGTTTCCAATGCGTACGTATATGTCTTTACGCTGCAAAACTGTATTTCCTTATGAAGTGGTATTCTTACATATCCTTTCGAGAGAAAACTGTCCTGTGCCTTCTCTTTTGAGGCTACACACTTAGACATACACGCAACATGAAAGCTTTTCGACTTACAACGTGTTGTTTAGGAAAAACAAGATAATTTCGCACGATGCGGGATTTCCTTAAAACGTGATTTTCTGAAAAATTTTGACGAAAGAAAATTCTCCTTTTGGTTCTCTTTAGATGCTACATGTTAAGACGTACACGCCACAACAATTCTTTTCGAGATACAACGTGTAGTTTTGGAGATACAAGCTAATTTTGTACTATGCGTTATTTCTTCTCGTAAAGAGTTTCCAATGCGTACGCATATGTCTTTACTCTGCAGAACTGTATTTCCTTATGAAGTGGTATTCTTACATATCCTTTCGAGAGAAAACTGTCCTGTGCCTTCTCTTTTGAGGCTACACACTTAGACATACACGCAACATGAAAGCTTTTCGACTTACAACGTGTTGTTTAGGAAAAACAAGATAATTTCGCACGATGCGGGATTTCCTTAAAACGTGATTTTCTGAAAAATTTTGACGAAAGAAAATTCTCCTTTTGGTTCTCTTTAGATGCTACATGTTAAGACGTACACGCCACAAGAATTCTTTTCGAGATACAACGTGTAGTTTTGGAGATACAAGCTAATTTTGTACTATGCGTTATTTCTTCTCGTAAAGAGTTTCCAATGCGTACGTATATGTCTTTACTCTGCAAAACTGTATTTCCTTATGAAGTGGTATTCTTACATATCCTTTCGAGAGAAAACTGTCCTGTGCCTTCTCTTTTGAGGCTACACACTTAGACATACACGCAACATGAAAGCTTTTCGACTTACAACGTGTTGTTTAGGAAAAACAAGATAATTTCGCACGATGCGGGATTTCCTTAAAACGTGATTTTCTGAAAAATTTTGACGAAAGAAAATTCTCCTTTTGGTTCTCTTTAGATGCTACATGTTAAGACGTACACGCCACAACAATTCTTTTCGAGATACAACGTGTAGTTTTGGAGATACAAGCTAATTTTGTACTATGCGTTATTTCTTCTCGTAAAGAGTTTCCAATGCGTACGTATATGTCTTTACTCTGCAAAACTGTATTTCCTTATGAAGTGGTATTCTTACATATCCTTTCGAGAGAAAACTGTCCTGTGCCTTCTCTTTTGAGGCTACACACTTAGACATACACGCAACATGAAAGCTTTTCGACTTACAACGTGTTGTTTAGGAAAAACAAGATAATTTCGCACGATGCGGGATTTCCTTAAAACGTGATTTTCTGAAAAATTTTGACGAAAGAAAATTCTCCTTTTGGTTCTCTTTAGATGCTACATGTTAAGACGTACACGCCACAACAATTCTTTTCGAGATACAACGTGTAGTTTTGGAGATACAAGCTAATTTTGTACTATGCGTTATTTCTTCTCGTAAAGAGTTTCCAATGCGTACGTATATGTATTTACTCTGCAAAACTGTATTTCCTTATGAAGTGGTATTCTTACATATCCTTTCGAGAGAAAACTGTCCTGTGCCTTCTCTTTTGAGGCTACACACTTAGACATACACGCAACATGAAAGCTTTTCGACTTACAACGTGTTGTTTAGGAAAAACAAGATAATTTCGCACGATGCGGGATTTCCTTAAAACGTGATATTCTGAAAAATTTTGACGAAAGAAAATTCTCCTTTTGGTTCTCTTTAGATGCTACATGTTAAGACGTACACGCCACAACAATTCTTTTCGAGATACAACGTGTAGTTTTGGAGATACAAGCTAATTTTGTACTATGCGTTATTTCTTCTCGTAAAGAGTTTCCAATGCGTACGTATATGTCTTTACTCTGCAAAACTGTATTTCCTTATGAAGTGGTATTCTTACATATCCTTTCGAGAGAAAACTGTCCTGTGCCTTCTCTTTTGAGGCTACACACTTAGACATACACGCAACATGAAAGCTTTTCGACTTACAACGTGTTGTTTAGGAAAAACAAGATAATTTCGCACGATGCGGGATTTCCTTAAAACGTGATTTTCTGAAAAATTTTGACGAAAGAAAATTCTCCTTTTGGTTCTCTTTAGATGCTACATGTTAAGACGTACACGCCACAACAATTCTTTTCGAGATACAACGTGTAGTTTTGGAGATACAAGCTAATTTTGTACTATGCGTTATTTCTTCTCGTAAAGAGTTTCCAATGCGTACGTATATGTCTTTACGCTGCAAAACTGTATTTCCTTATGAAGTGGTATTCTTACATATCCTTTCGAGAGAAAACTGTCCTGTGCCTTCTCTTTTGAGGCTACACACTTAGACATACACGCAACATGAAAGCTTTTCGACTTACAACGTGTTGTTTAGGAAAAAGAAGATAATTTCGCACGATGCGGGATTTCCTTAAAACGTGATTTTCTGAAAAATTTTGACGAAAGAAAATTCTCCTTTTGGTTCTCTTTAGATGCTACATGTTAAGACGTACACGCCACAACAATTCTTTTCGAGATACAACGTGTAGTTTTGGAGATACAAGCTAATTTTGTACTATGCGTTATTTCTTCTCGTAAAGAGTTTCCAATGCGTACGTATATGTCTTTACTCTGCAAAACTGTATTTCCTTATGAAGTGGTATTCTTACATATCCTTTCGAGAGAAAACTGTCCTGTGCCTTCTCTTTTGAGGCTACACACTTAGACATACACGCAACATGAAAGCTTTTCGACTTACAACGTGTTGTTTAGGAAAAACAAGATAATTTCGCACGATGCGGGATTTCCTTAAAACGTGATTTTCTGAAAAATTTTGACGAAAGAAAATTCTCCTTTTGGTTCTCTTTAGATGCTACATGTTAAGACGTACACGCCACAAGAATTCTTTTCGAGATACAACGTGTAGTTTTGGAGATACAAGCTAATTTTGTACTATGCGTTATTTCTTCTCGTAAAGAGTTTCCAATGCGTACGTATATGTCTTTACTCTGCAAAACTGTATTTCCTTATGAAGTGGTATTCTTACATATCCTTTCGAGAGAAAACTGTCCTGTGCCTTCTCTTTTGAGGCTACACACTTAGACATACACGCAACATGAAAGCTTTTCGACTTACAACGTGTTGTTTAGGAAAAACAAGATAATTTCGCACGATGCAGGATTTCCTTAAAACGTGATTTTCTGAAAAATTTTGACGAAAGAAAATTCTCCTTTTGGTTCTCTTTAGATGCTACATGTTAAGACGTACACGCCACAACAATTCTTTTCGAGATACAACGTGTAGTTTTGGAGATACAAGCTAATTTTGTACTATGCGTTATTTCTTCTCGTAAAGAGTTTCCAATGCGTACGCATATGTCTTTACTCTGCAGAACTGTATTTCCTTATGAAGTGGTATTCTTACATATCCTTTCGAGAGAAAACTGTCCTGTGCCTTCTCTTTTGAGGCTACACACTTAGACAGACACGCAACATGAAAGCTTTTCGACTTACAACGTGTTGTTTAGGAAAAACAAGATAATTTCGCATGATGCGGGATTTCCTTAAAACGTGATTTTCTGAAAAATTTTGACGAAAGAAAATTCTCCTTTTGGTTCTCTTTAGATGCTACATGTTAAGACGTACACGCCACAACAATTCTTTTCGAGATACAACGTGTAGTTTTGGAGATACAAGCTAATTTTGTACTATGCGTTATTTCTTCTCGTAAAGAGTTTCCAATGCGTACGTATATGTCTTTACTCTGCAAAACTGTATTACCTTATGAAGTGGTATTCTTACATATCCTTTCGAGAGAAAACTGTCCTGTGCCTTCTCTTTTGAGGCTACACACTTAGACATACACGCAACATGAAAGCTTTTCGACTTACAACGTGTTGTTTAGGAAAAACAAGATAATTTCGCACGATGCGGGATTTCCTTAAAACGTGATTTTCTGAAAAATTTTGACGAAAGAAAATTCTCCTTTTGGTTCTCTTTAGATGCTACATGTTAAGACGTACACGCCACAACAATTCTTTTCGAGATACAACGTGTAGTTTTGGAGATACAAGCTAATTTTGTACTATGCGTTATTTCTTCTCGTAAAGAGTTTCCAATGCGTACGTATATGTCTTTACTCTGCAAAACTGTATTTCCTTATGAAGTGGTATTCTTACATATCCTTTCGAGAGAAAACTGTCCTGTGCCTTCTCTTTTGAGGCTACACACTTAGACATACACGCAACATGAAAGCTTTTCGACTTACAACGTGTTGTTTAGGAAAAACAAGATAATTTCGCACGATGCGGGATTTCCTTAAAACGTGATTTTCTGAAAAATTTTGACGAAAGAAAATTCTCCTTTTGGTTCTCTTTAGATGCTACATGTTAAGACGTACACGCCACAAGAATTCTTTTCGAGATACAACGTGTAGTTTTGGAGATACAAGCTAATTTTGTACTATGCGTTATTTCTTCTCGTAAAGAGTTTCCAATGCGTACGTATATGTCTTTACTCTGCAAAACTGTATTTCCTTATGAAGTGGTATTCTTACATATCCTTTCGAGAGAAAACTGTCCTGTGCCTTCTCTTTTGAGGCTACACACTTAGACATACACGCAACATGAAAGCTTTTCGACTTACAACGTGTTGTTTAGGAAAAACAAGATAATTTCGCACGATGCAGGATTTCCTTAAAACGTGATTTTCTGAAAAATTTTGACGAAAGAAAATTCTCCTTTTGGTTCTCTTTAGATGCTACATGTTAAGACGTACACGCCACAACAATTCTTTTCGAGATACAACGTGTAGTTTTGGAGATACAAGCTAATTTTGTACTATGCGTTATTTCTTCTCGTAAAGAGTTTCCAATGCGTACGCATATGTCTTTACTCTGCAGAACTGTATTTCCTTATGAAGTGGTATTCTTACATATCCTTTCGAGAGAAAACTGTCCTGTGCCTTCTCTTTTGAGGCTACACACTTAGACAGACACGCAACATGAAAGCTTTTCGACTTACAACGTGTTGTTTAGGAAAAACAAGATAATTTCGCATGATGCGGGATTTCCTTAAAACGTGATTTTCTGAAAAATTTTGACGAAAGAAAATTCTCCTTTTGGTTCTCTTTAGATGCTACATGTTAAGACGTACACGCCACAACAATTCTTTTCGAGATACAACGTGTAGTTTTGGAGATACAAGCTAATTTTGTACTATGCGTTATTTCTTCTCGTAAAGAGTTTCCAATGCGTACGTATATGTCTTTACTCTGCAAAACTGTATTACCTTATGAAGTGGTATTCTTACATATCCTTTCGAGAGAAAACTGTCCTGTGCCTTCTCTTTTGAGGCTACACACTTAGACATACACGCAACATGAAAGCTTTTCGACTTACAACGTGTTGTTTAGGAAAAACAAGATAATTTCGCACGATGCGGGATTTCCTTAAAACGTGATTTTCTGAAAAATTTTGACGAAAGAAAATTCTCTTTTTGGTTCTCTTTAGATGCTACATGTTAAGACGTACACGCCACAACAATTCTTTTCGAGATACAACGTGTAGTTTTGGAGATACAAGCTAATTTTGTACTATGCGTTATTTCTTCTCGTAAAGAGTTTCCAATGCGTACGTATATGCCTTTACGCTGCAAAACTGTATTTCCTTATGAAGTGGTATTCTTACATATCCTTTCGAGAGAAAACTGTCCTGTGCCTTCTCTTTTGAGGCTACACACTTAGACATACACGCAACATGAAAGCTTTTCGACTTACAACGTGTTGTTTAGGAAAAACAAGATAATTTCGCACGATGCGGGATTTCCTTAAAACGTGATTTTCTGAAAAATTTTGACGAAAGAAAATTCTCCTTTTGGTTCTCTTTAGATGCTACATGTTAAGACGTACACGCCACAAGAATTCTTTTCGAGATACAACGTGTAGTTTTGGAGATACAAGCTAATTTTGTACTATGCGTTATTTCTTCTCGTAAAGAGTTTCCAATGCGTACGTATATGTCTTTAAGCTGCAAAACTGTATTTCCTTATGAAGTGGTATTCTTACATATCCTTTCGAGAGAAAACTGTCCTGTGCCTTCTCTTTTGAGGCTACACACTTAGACATACACGCAACATGAAAGCTTTTCGACTTACAACGTGTTGTTTAGGAAAAACAAGATAATTTCGCACGATGCGGGATTTCCTTAAAACGTGATTTTCTGAAAAATTTTGACGAAAGAAAATTCTCCTTTTGGTTCTCTTTAGATGCTACATGTTAAGACGTACACGCCACAACAATTCTTTTCGAGATACAACGTGTAGTTTTGGAGATACAAGCTAATTTTGTACTATGCGTTATTTCTTCTCGTAAAGAGTTTCCAATGCGTACGTATATGTCTTTACTCTGCAAAACTGTATTTCCTTATGAAGTGGTATTCTTACATATCCTTTCGAGAGAAAACTGTCCTGTGCCTTCTCTTTTGAGGCTACACACTTAGACATACACGCAACATGAAAGCTTTTCGACTTACAACGTGTTGTTTAGGAAAAACAAGATAATTTCGCACGATGCGGGATTTCCTTAAAACGTGATTTTCTGAAAAATTTTGACGATAGAAAATTCTCCTTTTGGTTCTCTTTAGATGCTACATGTTAAGACGTACACGCCACAACAATTCTTTTCGAGATACAACGTGTAGTTTTGGAGATACAAGCTAATTTTGTACTATGCGTTATTTCTTCTAGTAAAGAGTTTCCAATGCGTACGTATATGTCTTTACTCTGCAAAACTGTATTTCCTTATGAAGTGGTATTCTTACATATCCTTTCGAGAGAAAACTGTCCTGTGCCTTCTCTTTTGAGGCTACACACTTAGACATACACGCAACATGAAAGCTTTTCGACTTACAACGTGTTGTTTAGGAAAAACAAGATAATTTCGCACGATGCGGGATTTCCTTAAAACGTGATTTTCTGAAAAATTTTGACGAAAGAAAATTCTCCTTTTGGTTCTCTTTAGATGCTACATGTTAAGACGTACACGCCACAACAATTCTTTTCGAGATACAACGTGTAGTTTTGGAGATACAAGCTAATTTTGTACTATGCGTTATTTCTTCTCGTAAAGAGTTTCCAATGCGTACGCATATGTCTTTACTCTGCAGAACTGTATTTCCTTATGAAGTGGTATTCTTACATATCCTTTCGAGAGAAAACTGTCCTGTGCCTTCTCTTTTGAGGCTACACACTTAGACATACACGCAACATGAAAGCTTTTCGACTTACAACGTGTTGTTTAGGAAAAACAAGATAATTTCGCACGATGCGGGATTTCCTTAAAACGTGATTTTCTGAAAAATTTTGACGAAAGAAAATTCTCCTTTTGGTTCTCTTTAGATGCTACATGTTAAGACGTACACGCCACAAGAATTCTTTTCGAGATACAACGTGTAGTTTTGGAGATACAAGCTAATTTTGTACTATGCGTTATTTCTTCTCGTAAAGAGTTTCCAATGCGTACGTATATGTCTTTACTCTGCAAAACTGTATTTCCTTATGAAGTGGTATTCTTACATATCCTTTCGAGAGAAAACTGTCCTGTGCCTTCTCTTTTGAGGCTACACACTTAGACATACACGCAACATGAAAGCTTTTCGACTTACAACGTGTTGTTTAGGAAAAACAAGATAATTTCGCACGATGCGGGATTTCCTTAAAACGTGATTTTCTGAAAAATTTTGACGAAAGAAAATTCTCCTTTTGTTCTCTTTAGATGCTACATGTTAAGACGTACACGCCACAACAATTCTTTTCGAGATACAACGTGTAGTTTTGGAGATACAAGCTAATTTTGTACTATGCGTTATTTCTTCTCGTAAAGAGTTTCCAATGCGTACGTATATGTCTTTACTCTGCAAAACTGTATTTCCTTATGAAGTGGTATTCTTACATATCCTTTCGAGAGAAAACTGTCCTGTGCCTTCTCTTTTGAGGCTACACACTTAGACATACACGCAACATGAAAGCTTTTCGACTTACAACGTGTTGTTTAGGAAAAACAAGATAATTTCGCACGATGCGGGATTTCCTTAAAACGTGATTTTCTGAAAAATTTTGACGAAAGAAAATTCTCCTTTTGGTTCTCTTTAGATGCTACATGTTAAGACGTACACGCCACAAGAATTCTTTTCGAGATACAACGTGTAGTTTTGGAGATACAAGCTAATTTTGTACTATGCGTTATTTCTTCTCGTAAAGAGTTTCCAATGCGTACGTATATGTCTTTACTCTGCAAAACTGTATTTCCTTATGAAGTGGTATTCTTACATATCCTTTCGAGAGAAAACTGTCCTGTGCCTTCTCTTTTGAGGCTACACACTTAGACATACACGCAACATGAAAGCTTTTCGACTTACAACGTGTTGTTTAGGAAAAACAAGATAATTTCGCACGATGCGGGATTTCCTTAAAACGTGATTTTCTGAAAAATTTTGACGAAAGAAAATTCTCCTTTTGGTTCTCTTTAGATGCTACATGTTAAGACGTACACGCCACAACAATTCTTTTCGAGATACAACGTGTAGTTTTGGAGATACAAGCTAATTTTGTACTATGCGTTATTTCTTCTCGTAAAGAGTTTCCAATGCGTACGTATATGTCTTTACGCTGCAAAACTGTATTTCCTTATGAAGTGGTATTCTTACATATCCTTTCGAGAGAAAACTGTCCTGTGCCTTCTCTTTTGAGGCTACACACTTAGACATACACGCAACATGAAAGCTTTTCGACTTACAACGTGTTGTTTAGGATAAACAAGATAATTTCGCACGATGCGGGATTTCCTTAAAACGTGATTTTCTGAAAAATTTTGACGAAAGAAAATTCTCCTTTTGGTTCTCTTTAGATGCTACATGTTAAGACGTACACGCCACAACAATTCTTTTCGAGATACAACGTGTAGTTTTGGAGATACAAGCTAATTTTGTACTATGCGTTATTTCTTCTCGTAAAGAGTTTCCAATGCGTACGTATATGTCTTTACTCTGCAAAACTGTATTTCCTTATGAAGTGGTATTCTTACATATCCTTTCGAGAGAAAACTGTCCTGTGCCTTCTCTTTTGAGGCTACACACTTAGACATACACGCAACATGAAAGCTTTTCGACTTACAACGTGTTGTTTAGGAAAAACAAGATAATTTCGCACGATGCGGGATTTCCTTAAAACGTGATTTTCTGAAAAATTTTGACGAAAGAAAATTCTCCTTTTGGTTCTCTTTAGATGCTACATGTTAAGACGTACACGCCACAACAATTCTTTTCGAGATACAACGTGTAGTTTTGGAGATACAAGCTAATTTTGTACTATGCGTTATTTCTTCTCGTAAAGAGTTTCCAATGCGTACGTATATGCCTTTACGCTGCAAAACTGTATTTCCTTATGAAGTGGTATTCTTACATATCCTTTCGAGAGAAAACTGTCCTGTGCCTTCTCTTTTGAGGCTACACACTTAGACATACACGCAACATGAAAGCTTTTCGACTTACAACGTGTTGTTTAGGAAAAACAAGATAATTTCGCACGATGCGGGATTTCCTTAAAACGTGATTTTCTGAAAAATTTTGACGAAAGAAAATTCTCCTTTTGGTTCTCTTTAGATGCTACATGTTAAGACGTACACGCCACAAGAATTCTTTTCGAGATACAACGTGTAGTTTTGGAGATACAAGCTAATTTTGTACTATGCGTTATTTCTTCTCGTAAAGAGTTTCCAATGCGTACGTATATGTCTTTAAGCTGCAAAACTGTATTTCCTTATGAAGTGGTATTCTTACATATCCTTTCGAGAGAAAACTGTCCTGTGCCTTCTCTTTTGAGGCTACACACTTAGACATACACGCAACATGAAAGCTTTTCGACTTACAACGTGTTGTTTAGGAAAAACAAGATAATTTCGCACGATGCGGGATTTCCTTAAAACGTGATTTTCTGAAAAATTTTGACGAAAGAAAATTCTCCTTTTGGTTCTCTTTAGATGCTACATGTTAAGACGTACACGCCACAAGAATTCTTTTCGAGATACAACGTGTAGTTTTGGAGATACAAGCTAATTTTGTACTATGCGTTATTTCTTCTCGTAAAGAGTTTCCAATGCGTACGTATATGTCTTTACTCTGCAAAACTGTATTTCCTTATGAAGTGGTATTCTTACATATCCTTTCGAGAGAAAACTGTCCTGTGCCTTCTCTTTTGAGGCTACACACTTAGACATACACGCAACATGAAAGCTTTTCGACTTACAACGTGTTGTTTAGGAAAAACAAGATAATTTCGCACGATGCGGGATTTCCTTAAAACGTGATTTTCTGAAAAATTTTGACGATAGAAAATTCTCCTTTTGGTTCTCTTTAGATGCTACATGTTAAGACGTACACGCCACAACAATTCTTTTCGAGATACAACGTGTAGTTTTGGAGATACAAGCTAATTTTGTACTATGCGTTATTTCTTCTAGTAAAGAGTTTCCAATGCGTACGTATATGTCTTTACTCTGCAAAACTGTATTTCCTTATGAAGTGGTATTCTTACATATCCTTTCGAGAGAAAACTGTCCTGTGCCTTCTCTTTTGAGGCTACACACTTAGACATACACGCAACATGAAAGCTTTTCGACTTACAACGTGTTGTTTAGGAAAAACAAGATAATTTCGCACGATGCGGGATTTCCTTAAAACGTGATTTTCTGAAAAATTTTGACGAAAGAAAATTCTCCTTTTGGTTCTCTTTAGATGCTACATGTTAAGACGTACACGCCACAACAATTCTTTTCGAGATACAACGTGTAGTTTTGGAGATACAAGCTAATTTTGTACTATGCGTTATTTCTTCTCGTAAAGAGTTTCCAATGCGTACGCATATGTCTTTACTCTGCAGAACTGTATTTCCTTATGAAGTGGTATTCTTACATATCCTTTCGAGAGAAAACTGTCCTGTGCCTTCTCTTTTGAGGCTACACACTTAGACATACACGCAACATGAAAGCTTTTCGACTTACAACGTGTTGTTTAGGAAAAACAAGATAATTTCGTACGATGCGGGATTTCCTTAAAACGTGATTTTCTGAAAAATTTTGACGAAAGAAAATTCTCCTTTTGGTTCTCTTTAGATGCTACATGTTAAGACGTACACGCCACAAGAATTCTTTTCGAGATACAACGTGTAGTTTTGGAGATACAAGCTAATTTTGTACGATGCGTTATTTCTTCTCTTAAAGAGTTTCCAATGCGTACGTATATGTCTTTACTCTGCAAAACTGTATTTCCTTATGAAGTGGTATTCTTACATATCCTTTCGAGAGAAAACTGTCCTGTGCCTTCTCTTTTGAGGCTACACACTTAGACATACACGCAACATGAAAGCTTTTCGACTTACAACGTGTTGTTTAGGAAAAACAAGATAATTTCGCACGATGCGGGATTTCCTTAAAACGTGATTTTCTGAAAAATTTTGACGAAACAAAATTCTCCTTTTGGTTCTCTTTAGATGCTACATGTTAAGACGTACACGCCACAACAATTCTTTTCGAGATACAACGTGTAGTTTTGGAGATACAAGCTAATTTTGTACTATGCGTTATTTCTTCTCGTAAAGAGTTTCCAATGCGTACGCATATGTCTTTACTCTGCAGAACTGTATTTCCTTATGAAGTGGTATTCTTACATATCCTTTCGAGAGAAAACTGTCCTGTGCCTTCTCTTTTGAGGCTACACACTTAGACATACACGCAACATGAAAGCTTTTCGACTTACAACGTGTTGTTTAGGAAAAACAAGATAATTTCGCACGATGCGGGATTTCCTTAAAACGTGATTTTCTGAAAAATTTTGACGAAAGAAAATTCTCCTTTTGGTTCTCTTTAGATGCTACATGTTAAGACGTACACGCCACAACAATTCTTTTCGAGATACAACGTGTAGTTTTGGAGATACAAGCTAATTTTGTACTATGCGTTATTTCTTCTCGTAAAGAGTTTCCAATGCGTACGTATATGCCTTTACGCTGCAAAACTGTATTTCCTTATGAAGTGGTATTCTTACATAACCTTTCGAGAGAAAACTGTCCTGTGCCTTCTCTTTTGAGGCTACACACTTAGACATACACGCAACATGAAAGCTTTTCGACTTACAACGTGTTGTTTAGGAAAAACAAGATAATTTCGCACGATGCGGGATTTCCTTAAAACGTGATTTTCTGAAAAATTTTGACGAAAGAAAATTCTCCTTTTGGTTCTCTTTAGATGCTACATGTTAAGACGTACACGCCACAAGAATTCTTTTCGAGATACAACGTGTAGTTTTGGAGATACAAGCTAATTTTGTACTATGCGTTATTTCTTCTCGTAAAGAGTTTCCAATGCGTACGTATATGTCTTTAAGCTGCAAAACTGTATTTCCTTATGAAGTGGTATTCTTACATATCCTTTCGAGAGAAAACTGTCCTGTGCCTTCTCTTTTGAGGCTACACACTTAGACATACACGCAACATGAAAGCTTTTCGACTTACAACGTGTTGTTTAGGAAAAACAAGATAATTTCGCACGATGCGGGATTTCCTTAAAACGTGATTTTCTGAAAAATTTTGACGAAAGAAAATTCTCCTTTTGGTTCTCTTTAGATGCTACATGTTAAGACGTACACGCCACAAGAATTCTTTTCGAGATACAACGTGTAGTTTTGGAGATACAAGCTAATTTTGTACTATGCGTTATTTCTTCTCGTAAAGAGTTTCCAATGCGTACGTATATGTCTTTACTCTGCAAAACTGTATTTCCTTATGAAGTGGTATTCTTACATATCCTTTCGAGAGAAAACTGTCCTGTGCCTTCTCTTTTGAGGCTACACACTTAGACATACACGCAACATGAAAGCTTTTCGACTTACAACGTGTTGTTTAGGAAAAACAAGATAATTTCGCACGATGCGGGATTTCCTTAAAACGTGATTTTCTGAAAAATTTTGACGATAGAAAATTCTCCTTTTGGTTCTCTTTAGATGCTACTTGTTAAGACGTACACGCCACAACAATTCTTTTCGAGATACAACGTGTAGTTTTGGAGATACAAGCTAATTTTGTACTATGCGTTATTTCTTCTAGTAAAGAGTTTCCAATGCGTACGTATATGTCTTTACTCTGCAAAACTGTATTTCCTTATGAAGTGGTATTCTTACATATCCTTTCGAGAGAAAACTGTCCTGTGCCTTCTCTTTTGAGGCTACACACTTAGACATACACGCAACATGAAAGCTTTTCGACTTACAACGTGTTGTTTAGGAAAAACAAGATAATTTCGCACGATGCGGGATTTCCTTAAAACGTGATTTTCTGAAAAATTTTGACGAAAGAAAATTCTCCTTTTGGTTCTCTTTAGATGCTACATGTTAAGACGTACACGCCACAACAATTCTTTTCGAGATACAACGTGTAGTTTTGGAGATACAAGCTAATTTTGTACTATGCGTTATTTCTTCTCGTAAAGAGTTTCCAATGCGTACGCATATGTCTTTACTCTGCAGAACTGTATTTCCTTATGAAGTGGTATTCTTACATATCCTTTCGAGAGAAAACTGTCCTGTGCCTTCTCTTTTGAGGCTACACACTTAGACATACACGCAACATGAAAGCTTTTCGACTTACAACGTGTTGTTTAGGAAAAACAAGATAATTTCGCACGATGCGGGATTTCCTTAAAACGTGATTTTCTGAAAAATTTTGACGAAAGAAAATTCTCCTTTTGGTTCTCTTTAGATGCTACATGTTAAGACGTACACGCCACAAGAATTCTTTTCGAGATACAACGTGTAGTTTTGGAGATACAAGCTAATTTTGTACTATGCGTTATTTCTTCTCGTAAAGAGTTTCCAATGCGTACGTATATGTCTTTACTCTGCAAAACTGTATTTCCTTATGAAGTGGTATTCTTACATATCCTTTCGAGAGAAAACTGTCCTGTGCCTTCTCTTTTGAGGCTACACACTTAGACATACACGCAACATGAAAGCTTTTCGACTTACAACGTGTTGTTTAGGAAAAACAAGATAATTTCGCACGATGCGGGATTTCCTTAAAACGTGATTTTCTGAAAAATTTTGACGAAAGAAAATTCTCCTTTTGTTCTCTTTAGATGCTACATGTTAAGACGTACACGCCACAACAATTCTTTTCGAGATACAACGTGTAGTTTTGGAGATACAAGCTAATTTTGTACTATGCGTTATTTCTTCTCGTAAAGAGTTTCCAATGCGTACGTATATGTCTTTACTCTGCAAAACTGTATTTCCTTATGAAGTGGTATTCTTACATATCCTTTCGAGAGAAAACTGTCCTGTGCCTTCTCTTTTGAGGCTACACACTTAGACATACACGCAACATGAAAGCTTTTCGACTTACAACGTGTTGTTTAGGAAAAACAAGATAATTTCGCACGATGCGGGATTTCCTTAAAACGTGATTTTCTGAAAAATTTTGACGAAAGAAAATTCTCCTTTTGGTTCTCTTTAGATGCTACATGTTAAGACGTACACGCCACAACAATTCTTTTCGAGATACAACGTGTAGTTTTGGAGATACAAGCTAATTTTGTACTATGCGTTATTTCTTCTCGTAAAGAGTTTCCAATGCGTAGGTATATGTCTTTACTCTGCAAAACTGTATTTCCTTATGAAGTGGTATTCTTACATATCCTTTCGAGAGAAAACTGTCCTGTGCCTTCTCTTTTGAGGCTACACACTTAGACATACACGCAACATGAAAGCTTTTCGACTTACAACGTGTTGTTTAGGAAAAACAAGATAATTTCGCACGATGCGGGATTTCCTTAAAACGTGATTTTCTGAAAAATTTTGACGAAAGAAAATTCTCCTTTTGGTTCTCTTTAGATGCTACATGTTAAGACGTACACGCCACAACAATTCTTTTCGAGATACAACGTGTAGTTTTGGAGATACAAGCTAATTTTGTACTATGCGTTATTTCTTCTCGTAAAGAGTTTCCAATGCGTACGTATATGTCTTTACGCTGCAAAACTGTATTTCCTTATGAAGTGGTATTCTTACATATCCTTTCGAGAGAAAACTGTCCTGTGCCTTCTCTTTTGAGGCTACACACTTAGACATACACGCAACATGAAAGCTTTTCGACTTACAACGTGTTGTTTAGGATAAACAAGATAATTTCGCACGATGCGGGATTTCCTTAAAACGTGATTTTCTGAAAAATTTTGACGAAAGAAAATTCTCCTTTTGGTTCTCTTTAGATGCTACATGTTAAGACGTACACGCCACAACAATTCTTTTCGAGATACAACGTGTAGTTTTGGAGATACAAGCTAATTTTGTACTATGCGTTATTTCTTCTCGTAAAGAGTTTCCAATGCGTACGTATATGTCTTTACTCTGCAAAACTGTATTTCCTTATGAAGTGGTATTCTTACATATCCTTTCGAGAGAAAACTGTCCTGTGCCTTCTCTTTTGAGGCTACACACTTAGACATACACGCAACATGAAAGCTTTTCGACTTACAACGTGTTGTTTAGGAAAAACAAGATAATTTCGCACGATGCGGGATTTCCTTAAAACGTGATTTTCTGAAAAATTTTGACGAAAGAAAATTCTCCTTTTGGTTCTCTTTAGATGCTACATGTTAAGACGTACACGCCACAACAATTCTTTTCGAGATACAACGTGTAGTTTTGGAGATACAAGCTAATTTTGTACTATGCGTTATTTCTTCTCGTAAAGAGTTTCCAATGCGTACGTATATGCCTTTACGCTGCAAAACTGTATTTCCTTATGAAGTGGTATTCTTACATATCCTTTCGAGAGAAAACTGTCCTGTGCCTTCTCTTTTGAGGCTACACACTTAGACATACACGCAACATGAAAGCTTTTCGACTTACAACGTGTTGTTTAGGAAAAACAAGATAATTTCGCACGATGCGGGATTTCCTTAAAACGTGATTTTCTGAAAAATTTTGACGAAAGAAAATTCTCCTTTTGGTTCTCTTTAGATGCTACATGTTAAGACGTACACGCCACAAGAATTCTTTTCGAGATACAACGTGTAGTTTTGGAGATACAAGCTAATTTTGTACTATGCGTTATTTCTTCTCGTAAAGAGTTTCCAATGCGTACGTATATGTCTTTAAGCTGCAAAACTGTATTTCCTTATGAAGTGGTATTCTTACATATCCTTTCGAGAGAAAACTGTCCTGTGCCTTCTCTTTTGAGGCTACACACTTAGACATACACGCAACATGAAAGCTTTTCGACTTACAACGTGTTGTTTAGGAAAAACAAGATAATTTCGCACGATGCGGGATTTCCTTAAAACGTGATTTTCTGAAAAATTTTGACGAAAGAAAATTCTCCTTTTGGTTCTCTTTAGATGCTACATGTTAAGACGTACACGCCACAAGAATTCTTTTCGAGATACAACGTGTAGTTTTGGAGATACAAGCTAATTTTGTACTATGCGTTATTTCTTCTCGTAAAGAGTTTCCAATGCGTACGTATATGTCTTTACTCTGCAAAACTGTATTTCCTTATGAAGTGGTATTCTTACATATCCTTTCGAGAGAAAACTGTCCTGTGCCTTCTCTTTTGAGGCTACACACTTAGACATACACGCAACATGAAAGCTTTTCGACTTACAACGTGTTGTTTAGGAAAAACAAGATAATTTCGCACGATGCGGGATTTCCTTAAAACGTGATTTTCTGAAAAATTTTGACGATAGAAAATTCTCCTTTTGGTTCTCTTTAGATGCTACATGTTAAGACGTACACGCCACAACAATTCTTTTCGAGATACAACGTGTAGTTTTGGAGATACAAGCTAATTTTGTACTATGCGTTATTTCTTCTAGTAAAGAGTTTCCAATGCGTACGTATATGTCTTTACTCTGCAAAACTGTATTTCCTTATGAAGTGGTATTCTTACATATCCTTTCGAGAGAAAACTGTCCTGTGCCTTCTCTTTTGAGGCTACACACTTAGACATACACGCAACATGAAAGCTTTTCGACTTACAACGTGTTGTTTAGGAAAAACAAGATAATTTCGCACGATGCGGGATTTCCTTAAAACGTGATTTTCTGAAAAATTTTGACGAAAGAAAATTCTCCTTTTGGTTCTCTTTAGATGCTACATGTTAAGACGTACACGCCACAACAATTCTTTTCGAGATACAACGTGTAGTTTTGGAGATACAAGCTAATTTTGTACTATGCGTTATTTCTTCTCGTAAAGAGTTTCCAATGCGTACGCATATGTCTTTACTCTGCAGAACTGTATTTCCTTATGAAGTGGTATTCTTACATATCCTTTCGAGAGAAAACTGTCCTGTGCCTTCTCTTTTGAGGCTACACACTTAGACATACACGCAACATGAAAGCTTTTCGACTTACAACGTGTTGTTTAGGAAAAACAAGATAATTTCGTACGATGCGGGATTTCCTTAAAACGTGATTTTCTGAAAAATTTTGACGAAAGAAAATTCTCCTTTTGGTTCTCTTTAGATGCTACATGTTAAGACGTACACGCCACAAGAATTCTTTACGAGATACAACGTGTAGTTTTGGAGATACAAGCTAATTTTGTACTATGCGTTATTTCTTCTCGTAAAGAGTTTCCAATGCGTACGTATATGTCTTTACTCTGCAAAACTGTATTTCCTTATGAAGTGGTATTCTTACATATCCTTTCGAGAGAAAACTGTCCTGTGCCTTCTCTTTTGAGGCTACACACTTAGACATACACGCAACATGAAAGCTTTTCGACTTACAACGTGTTGTTTAGGAAAAACAAGATAATTTCGCACGATGCGGGATTTCCTTAAAACGTGATTTTCTGAAAAATTTTGACGAAAGAAAATTCTCCTTTTGTTCTCTTTAGATGCTACATGTTAAGACGTACACGCCACAACAATTCTTTTCGAGATACAACGTGTAGTTTTGGAGATACAAGCTAATTTTGTACTATGCGTTATTTCTTCTCGTAAAGAGTTTCCAATGCGTACGTATATGTCTTTACTCTGCAAAACTGTATTTCCTTATGAAGTGGTATTCTTACATATCCTTTCGAGAGAAAACTGTCCTGTGCCTTCTCTTTTGAGGCTACACACTTAGACATACACGCAACATGAAAGCTTTTCGACTTACAACGTGTTGTTTAGGAAAAACAAGATAATTTCGCACGATGCGGGATTTCCTTAAAACGTGATTTTCTGAAAAATTTTGACGAAAGAAAATTCTCCTTTTGGTTCTCTTTAGATGCTACATGTTAAGACGTACACGCCACAACAATTCTTTTCGAGATACAACGTGTAGTTTTGGAGATACAAGCTAATTTTGTACTATGCGTTATTTCTTCTCGTAAAGAGTTTCCAATGCGTACGTATATGTCTTTACTCTGCAAAACTGTATTTCCTTATGAAGTGGTATTCTTACATATCCTTTCGAGAGAAAACTGTCCTGTGCCTTCTCTTTTGAGGCTACACACTTAGACATACACGCAACATGAAAGCTTTTCGACTTACAACGTGTTGTTTAGGAAAAACAAGATAATTTCGCACGATGCGGGATTTCCTTAAAACGTGATTTTCTGAAAAATTTTGACGAAAGAAAATTCTCCTTTTGGTTCTCTTTAGATGCTACATGTTAAGACGTACACGCCACAACAATTCTTTTCGAGATACAACGTGTAGTTTTGGAGATACAAGCTAATTTTGTACTATGCGTTATTTCTTCTCGTAAAGAGTTTCCAATGCGTACGTATATGTCTTTACGCTGCAAAACTGTATTTCCTTATGAAGTGGTATTCTTACATATCCTTTCGAGAGAAAACTGTCCTGTGCCTTCTCTTTTGAGGCTACACACTTAGACATACACGCAACATGAAAGCTTTTCGACTTACAACGTGTTGTTTAGGAAAAACAAGATAATTTCGCACGATGCGGGATTTCCTTAAAACGTGATTTTCTGAAAAATTTTGACGAAAGAAAATTCTCCTTTTGGTTCTCTTTAGATGCTACATGTTAAGACGTACACGCCACAACAATTCTTTTCGAGATACAACGTGTAGTTTTGGAGATACAAGCTAATTTTGTACTATGCGTTATTTCTTCTCGTAAAGAGTTTCCAATGCGTACGTATATGTCTTTACTCTGCAAAACTGTATTTCCTTATGAAGTGGTATTCTTACATATCCTTTCGAGAGAAAACTGTCCTGTGCCTTCTCTTTTGAGGCTACACACTTAGACATACACGCAACATGAAAGCTTTTCGACTTACAACGTGTTGTTTAGGAAAAACAAGATAATTTCGCACGATGCGGGATTTCCTTAAAACGTGATTTTCTGAAAAATTTTGACGAAAGAAAATTCTCCTTTTGGTTCTCTTTAGATGCTACATGTTAAGACGTACACGCCACAAGAATTCTTTTCGAGATACAACGTGTAGTTTTGGAGATACAAGCTAATTTTGTACTATGCGTTATTTCTTCTCGTAAAGAGTTTCCAATGCGTACGTATATGTCTTTACTCTGCAAAACTGTATTTCCTTATGAAGTGGTATTCTTACATATCCTTTCGAGAGAAAACTGTCCTGTGCCTTCTCTTTTGAGGCTACACACTTAGACATACACGCAACATGAAAGCTTTTCGACTTACAACGTGTTGTTTAGGAAAAACAAGATAATTTCGCACGATGCGGGATTTCCTTAAAACGTGATTTTCTGAAAAATTTTGACGAAAGAAAATTCTCCTTTTGGTTCTCTTTAGATGCTACATGTTAAGACGTACACACCACAACAATTCTTTTCGAGATACAACGTGTAGTTTTGGAGATACAAGCTAATTTTGTACTATGCGTTATTTCTTCTCGTAAAGAGTTTCCAATGCGTACGGCATATGTCTTTACTCTGCAGAACTGTATTTCCTTATGAAGTGGTATTCTTACATATCCTTTCGAGAGAAAACTGTCCTGTGCCTTCTCTTTTGAGGCTACACACTTAGACAGACACGCAACATGAAAGCTTTTCGACTTACAACGTGTTGTTTAGGAAAAACAAGATAATTTCGCATGATGCGGGATTTCCTTAAAACGTGATTTTCTGAAAAATTTTGACGAAAGAAAATTCTCCTTTTGGTTCTCTTTAGATGCTACATGTTAAGACGTACACGCCACAACAATTCTTTTCGAGATACAACGTGTAGTTTTGGAGATACAAGCTAATTTTGTACTATGCGTTATTTCTTCTCGTAAAGAGTTTCCAATGCGTACGTATATGTCTTTACTCTGCAAAACTGTATTTCCTTATGAAGTGGTATTCTTACATATCCTTTCGAGAGAAAACTGTCCTGTGCCTTCTCTTTTGAGGCTACACACTTAGACATACACGCAACATGAAAGCTTTTCGACTTACAACGTGTTGTTTAGGAAAAACAAGATAATTTCGCACGATGCGGGATTTCCTTAAAACGTGATTTTCTGAAAAATTTTGACGAAAGAAAATTCTCCTTTTGGTTCTCTTTAGATGCTACATGTTAAGACGTACACGCCACAACAATTCTTTTCGAGATACAACGTGTAGTTTTGGAGATACAAGCTAATTTTGTACTATGCGTTATTTCTTCTCGTAAAGAGTTTCCAATGCGTACGTATATGTCTTTACTCTGCAAAACTGTATTTCCTTATGAAGTGGTATTCTTACATATCCTTTCGAGAGAAAACTGTCCTGTGCCTTCTCTTTTGAGGCTACACACTTAGACATACACGCAACATGAAAGCTTTTCGACTTACAACGTGTTGTTTAGGAAAAACAAGATAATTTCGCACGATGCGGGATTTCCTTAAAACGTGATTTTCTGAAAAATTTTGACGAAAGAAAATTCTCCTTTTGGTTCTCTTTAGATGCTACATGTTAAGACGTACACGCCACAACAATTCTTTTCGAGATACAACGTGTAGTTTTGGAGATACAAGCTAATTTTGTACTATGCGTTATTTCTTCTCGTAAAGAGTTTCCAATGCGTACGTATATGTCTTTACGCTGCAAAACTGTATTTCCTTATGAAGTGGTATTCTTACATATCCTTTCGAGAGAAAACTGTCCTGTGCCTTCTCTTTTGAGGCTACACACTTAGACATACACGCAACATGAAAGCTTTTCGACTTACAACCTGTTGTTTAGGAAAAACAAGATAATTTCGCACGATGCGGGATTTCCTTAAAACGTGATTTTCTGAAAAATTTTGACGAAAGAAAATTCTCCTTTTGGTTCTCTTTAGATGCTACATGTTAAGACGTACACGCCACAACAATTCTTTTCGAGATACAACGTGTAGTTTTGGAGATACAAGCTAATTTTGTACTATGCGTTATTTCTTCTCGTAAAGAGTTTCCAATGCGTACGTATATGTCTTTACTCTGCAAAACTGTATTTCCTTATGAAGTGGTATTCTTACATATCCTTTCGAGAGAAAACTGTCCTGTGCCTTCTCTTTTGAGGCTACACACTTAGACATACACGCAACATGAAAGCTTTTCGACTTACAACGTGTTGTTTAGGAAAAACAAGATAATTTCGCACGATGCGGGATTTCCTTAAAACGTGATTTTCTGAAAAATTTTGACGAAAGAAAATTCTCCTTTTGGTTCTCTTTAGATGCTACATGTTAAGACGTACACGCCACAACAATTCTTTTCGAGATACAACGTGTAGTTTTGGAGATACAAGCTAATTTTGTACTATGCGTTATTTCTTCTCGTAAAGAGTTTCCAATGCGTACGTATATGTCTTTACTCTGCAAAACTGTATTTCCTTATGAAGTGGTATTCTTACATATCCTTTCGAGAGAAAACTGTCCGGTGCCTTCTCTTTTGAGGCTACACACTTAGACATACACGCAACATGAAAGCTTTTCGACTTACAACGTGTTGTTTAGGAAAAACAAGATAATTTTGCACGATGCGGGATTTCCTTAAAACGTGATTTTCTGAAAAATTTTGACGAAAGAAAATTCTCCTTTTGGTTCTCTTTAGATGCTACATGTTAAGACGTACACGCCACAAGAATTCTTTTCGAGATACAACGTGTAGTTTTGGAGATACAAGCTAATTTTGTACTATGCGTTATTTCTTCTCGTAAAGAGTTTCCAATGCGTACGCATATGTCTTTACTCTGCAGAACTGTATTTCCTTATGAAGTGGTATTCTTACATATCCTTTCGAGAGAAAACTGTCCTGTGCCTTCTCTTTTGAGGCTACACACTTAGACAGACACGCAACATGAAAGCTTTTCGACTTACAACGTGTTGTTTAGGAAAAACAAGATAATTTCGCATGATGCGGGATTTCCTTTAAACGTGATTTTCTGAAAAATTTTGACGAAAGAAAATTCTCCTTTTGGTTCTCTTTAGATGCTACATGTTAAGACGTACACGCCACAACAATTCTTTTCGAGATACAACGTGTAGTTTTGGAGATACAAGCTAATTTTGTACTATGCGTTATTTCTTCTCGTAAAGAGTTTCCAATGCGTACGTATATGTCTTTACTCTGCAAAACTGTATTTCCTTATGAAGTGGTATTCTTACATATCCTTTCGAGAGAAAACTGTCCTGTGCCTTCTCTTTTGAGGCTACACACTTAGACATACACGCAACATGAAAGCTTTTCGACTTACAACGTGTTGTTTAGGAAAAACAAGATAATTTCGCACGATGCGGGATTTCCTTAAAACGTGATTTTCTGAAAAATTTTGACGAAAGAAAATTCTCCTTTTGGTTCTCTTTAGATGCTACATGTTAAGACGTACACGCCACAACAATTCTTTTCGAGATACAACGTGTAGTTTTGGAGATACAAGCTAATTTTGTACTATGCATTATTTCTTCTCGTAAAGAGTTTCCAATGCGTACGTATATGTCTTTACGCTGCAAAACTGTTTTTCCTTATGAAGTGGTATTCTTACATATCCTTTGATAGAAAACTGTCCTGTGCCTTCTCTTTTGAGGCTACACACTTAGACATACACGCAACATGAAAGCTTTTCGACTTACAACGTGTTGTTTAGGAAAAACAAGATAATTTCGCACGATGCGGGATTTCCTTAAAACGTGATTTTCTGAAAAATTTTGACGAAAGAAAATTCTCCTTTTGGTTCTCTTTAGATGCTACATGTTAAAACGTACACGCCACAACAATTCTTTTCGAGATACAACGTGTAGTTTTGGAGATACAAGCTAATTTTGTACTATGCGTTATTTCTTCTCGTAAAGAGTTTCCAATGCGTACGTATATGTCTTTACTCTGCAAAACTGTATTTCCTTATGAAGTGGTATTCTTACATATCCTTTCGAGAGAAAACTGTCCTGTGCCTTCTCTTTTGAGGCTACACACTTAGACATACACGCAACATGAAAGCTTTTCGACTTACAACGTGTTGTTTAGGAAAAACAAGATAATTTCGCACGATGCGGGATTTCCTTAAAACGTGATTTTCTGAAAAATTTTGACGAAAGAAAATTCTCCTTTTGGTTCTCTTTAGATGCTACATGTTAAGACGTACACGCCACAACAATTCTTTTCGAGATACAACGTGTAGTTTTGGAGATACAAGCTAATTTTGTACTATGCGTTATTTCTTCTCGTAAAGAGTTTCCAATGCGTACGTATATGTCTTTACTCTGCAAAACTGTATTTCCTTATGAAGTGGTATTCTTACATATCCTTTCGAGAGAAAACTGTCCTGTGCCTTCTCTTTTGAGGCTACACACTTAGACATACACGCAACATGAAAGCTTTTCGACTTACAACGTGTTGTTTAGGAAAAACAAGATAATTTCGCACGATGCGGGATTTCCTTAAAACGTGATTTTCTGAAAAATTTTGACGAAAGAAAATTCTCCTTTTGGTTCTCTTTAGATGCTACATGTTAAGACGTACACACCACAACAATTCTTTTCGAGATACAACGTGTAGTTTTGGAGATACAAGCTAATTTTGTACTATGCGTTATTTCTTCTCGTAAAGAGTTTCCAATGCGTACGTATATGTCTTTACGCTGCAAAACTGTATTTCCTTATGAAGTGGTATTCTTACATATCCTTTCGAGAGAAAACTGTCCTGTGCCTTCTCTTTTGAGGCTACACACTTAGACATACACGCAACATGAAAGCTTTTCGACTTACAACGTGTTGTTTAGGAAAAACAAGATAATTTCGCACGATGCGGGATTTCCTTAAAACGTGATTTTCTGAAAAATTTTGACGAAAGAAAATTCTCCTTTTGGTTCTCTTTAGATGCTACATGTTAAGACGTACACGCCACAACAATTCTTTTCGAGATACAACGTGTAGTTTTGGAGATACAAGCTAATTTTGTACTATGCGTTATTTCTTCTCGTAAAGAGTTTCCAATGCGTACGTATATGTCTTTACTCTGCAAAACTGTATTTCCTTATGAAGTGGTATTCTTACATATCCTTTCGAGAGAAAACTGTCCTGTGCCTTCTCTTTTGAGGCTACACACTTAGACATACACGCAACATGAAAGCTTTTCGACTTACAACGTGTTGTTTAGGAAAAACAAGATAATTTCGCACGATGCGGGATTTCCTTAAAACGTGATTTTCTGAAAAATTTTGACGAAAGAAAATTCTCCTTTTGGTTCTCTTTAGATGCTACATGTTAAGACGTACACGCCACAACAATTCTTTTCGAGATACAACGTGTAGTTTTGGAGATACAAGCTAATTTTGTACTATGCGTTATTTCTTCTCGTAAAGAGTTTCCAATGCGTACGTATATGTCTTTACGCTGCAAAACTGTATTTCCTTATGAAGTGGTATTCTTACATATCCTTTCGAGAGAAAACTGTCCTGTGCCTTCTCTTTTGAGGCTACACACTTAGACATACACGCAACATGAAAGCTTTTCGACTTACAACGTGTTGTTTAGGAAAAACAAGATAATTTCGCACGATGCGGGATTTCCTTAAAACGTGATTTTCTGAAAAATTTTGACGAAAGAAAATTCTCCTTTTGGTTCTCTTTAGATGCTACATGTTAAGACGTACACGCCACAACAATTCTTTTCGAGATACAACGTGTAGTTTTGGAGATACAAGCTAATTTTGTACTATGCGTTATTTCTTCTCGTAAAGAGTTTCCAATGCGTACGCATATGTCTTTACTCTGCAGAACTGTATTTCCTTATGAAGTGGTATTCTTACATATCCTTTCGAGAGAAAACTGTCCTGTGCCTTCTCTTTTGAGGCTACACACTTAGACAGACACGCAACATGAAAGCTTTTCGACTTACAACGTGTTGTTTAGGAAAAACAAGATAATTTCGCATGATGCGGGATTTCCTTAAAACGTGATTTTCTGAAAAATTTTGACGAAAGAAAATTCTCCTTTTGGTTCTCTTTAGATGCTACATGTTAAGACGTACACGCCACAACAATTCTTTTCGAGATACAACGTGTAGTTTTGGAGATACAAGCTAATTTTGTACTATGCGTTATTTCTTCTCGTAAAGAGTTTCCAATGCGTACGTATATGTCTTTACTCTGCAAAACTGTATTTCCTTATGAAGTGGTATTCTTACATATCCTTTCGAGAGAAAACTGTCCTGTGCCTTCTCTTTTGAGGCTACACACTTAGACATACACGCAACATGAAAGCTTTTCGACTTACAACGTGTTGTTTAGGAAAAACAAGATAATTTCGCACGATGCGGGATTTCCTTAAAACGTGATTTTCTGAAAAATTTTGACGAAAGAAAATTCTCCTTTTGGTTCTCTTTAGATGCTACATGTTAAGACGTACACGCCACAACAATTCTTTTCGAGATACAACGTGTAGTTTTGGAGATACAAGCTAATTTTGTACTATGCGTTATTTCTTCTCGTAAAGAGTTTCCAATGCGTACGTATATGTCTTTACGCTGCAAAACTGTATTTCCTTATGAAGTGGTATTCTTACATATCCTTTCGAGAGAAAACTGTCCTGTGCCTTCTCTTTTGAGGCTACACACTTAGACATACACGCAACATGAAAGCTTTTCGACTTACAACGTGTTGTTTAGGAAAAACAAGATAATTTCGCACGATGCGGGATTTCCTTAAAACGTGATTTTCTGAAAAATTTTGACGAAAGAAAATTCTCCTTTTGGTTCTCTTTAGATGCTACATGTTAAGACGTACACGCCACAACAATTCTTTTCGAGATACAACGTGTAGTTTTGGAGATACAAGCTAATTTTGTACTATGCGTTATTTCTTCTCGTAAAGAGTTTCCAATGCGTACGTATATGTCTTTACGCTGCAAAACTGTATTTCCTTATGAAGTGGTATTCTTACATATCCTTTCGAGAGAAAACTGTCCTGTGCCTTCTCTTTTGAGGCTACACACTTAGACATACACGCAACATGAAAGCTTTTCGACTTACAACCTGTTGTTTAGGAAAAACAAGATAATTTCGCACGATGCGGGATTTCCTTAAAACGTGATTTTCTGAAAAATTTTGACGAAAGAAAATTCTCCTTTTGGTTCTCTTTAGATGCTACATGTTAAGACGTACACGCCACAACAATTCTTTTCGAGATACAACGTGTAGTTTTGGAGATACAAGCTAATTTTGTACTATGCGTTATTTCTTCTCGTAAAGAGTTTCCAATGCGTACGTATATGTCTTTACTCTGCAAAACTGTATTTCCTTATGAAGTGGTATTCTTACATATCCTTTCGAGAGAAAACTGTCCTGTGCCTTCTCTTTTGAGGCTACACACTTAGACATACACGCAACATGAAAGCTTTTCGACTTACAACGTGTTGTTTAGGAAAAACAAGATAATTTCGCACGATGCGGGATTTCCTTAAAACGTGATTTTCTGAAAAATTTTGACGAAAGAAAATTCTCCTTTTGGTTCTCTTTAGATGCTACATGTTAAGACGTACACGCCACAAGAATTCTTTTCGAGATACAACGTGTAGTTTTGGAGATACAAGCTAATTTTGTACTATGCGTTATTTCTTCTCGTAAAGAGTTTCCAATGCGTACGTATATGTCTTTACTCTGCAAAACTGTATTTCCTTATGAAGTGGTATTCTTACATATCCTTTCGAGAGAAAACTGTCCTGTGCCTTCTCTTTTGAGGCTACACACTTAGACATACATGCAACATGAAAGCTTTTCGACTTACAACGTGTTGTTTAGGAAAAACAAGATAATTTCGCACGATGCGGGATTTCTTTAAAACGTGATTTTCTGAAAAATTTTGACGAAAGAAAATTCTCCTTTTGGTTCTCTTTAGATGCTACATGTTAAGACGTACACGCCACAACAATTCTTTTCGAGATACAACGTGTAGTTTTGGAGATACAAGCTAATTTTGTACTATGCGTTATTTCTTCTCGTAAAGAGTTTCCAATGCGTACGTATATGTCTTTACTCTGCAAAACTGTATTTCCTTATGAAGTGGTATTCTTACATATCCTTTCGAGAGAAAACTGTCCTGTGCCTTCTCTTTTGAGGCTACACACTTAGACATACACGCAACATGAAAGCTTTTCGACTTACAACGTGTTGTTTAGGAAAAACAAGATAATTTCGCACGATGCGGGATTTCCTTAAAACGTGATTTTCTGAAAAATTTTGACGAAAGAAAATTCTCCTTTTGGTTCTCTTTAGATGCTACATGTTAAGACGTACACGCCACAACAATTCTTTTCGAGATACAACGTGTAGTTTTGGAGATACAAGCTAATTTTGTACTATGCGTTATTTCTTCTCGTAAAGAGTTTCCAATGCGTACGTATATGTCTTTACTCTGCAAAACTGTATTTCCTTATGAAGTGGTATTCTTACATATCCTTTCGAGAGAAAACTGTCCTGTGCCTTCTCTTTTGAGGCTACACACTTAGACATACACGCAACATGAAAGCTTTTCGACTTACAACGTGTTGTTTAGGAAAAACAAGATAATTTCGCACGATGCGGGATTTCCTTAAAACGTGATTTTCTGAAAAATTTTGACGAAAGAAAATTCTCCTTTTGGTTCTCTTTAGATGCTACATGTTAAGACGTACACGCCACAACAATTCTTTTCGAGATACAACGTGTAGTTTTGGAGATACAAGCTAATTTTGTACTATGCGTTATTTCTTCTCGTAAAGAGTTTCCAATGCGTACGCATATGTCTTTACTCTGCAGAACTGTATTTCCTTATGAAGTGGTATTCTTACATATCCTTTCGAGAGAAAACTGTCCTGTGCCTTCTCTTTTGAGGCTACACACTTAGACAGACACGCAACATGAAAGCTTTTCGACTTACAACGTGTTGTTTAGGAAAAACAAGATAATTTCGCACGATGCGGGATTTCCTTAAAACGTGATTTTCTGAAAAATTTTGACGAAAGAAAATTCTCCTTTTGGTTCTCTTTAGATGCTACATGTTAAGACGTACACGCCACAAGAATTCTTTTCGAGATACAACGTGTAGTTTTGGAGATACAAGCTAATTTTGTACTATGCGTTATTTCTTCTCGTAAAGAGTTTCCAATGCGTACGTATATGTCTTTACGCTGCAAAACTGTATTTCCTTATGAAGTGGTATTCTTACATATCCTTTCGAGAGAAAACTGTCCTGTGCCTTCTCTTTTGAGGCTACACACTTAGACATACACGCAACATGAAAGCTTTTCGACTTACAACGTGTTGTTTAGGAAAAACAAGATAATTTCGCACGATGCGGGATTTCCTTAAAACGTGATTTTCTGAAAAATTTTGACGAAAGAAAATTCTCCTTTTGGTTCTCTTTAGATGCTACATGTTAAGACGTACACGCCACAACAATTCTTTTCGAGATACAACGTGTAGTTTTGGAGATACAAGCTAATTTTGTACTATGCGTTATTTCTTCTCGTAAAGAGTTTCCAATGCGTACGTATATGTCTTTACTCTGCAAAACTGTATTTCCTTATGAAGTGGTATTCTTACATATCCTTTCGAGAGAAAACTGTCCTGTGCCTTCTCTTTTGAGGCTACACACTTAGACAGACACGCAACATGAAAGCTTTTCGACTTACAACGTGTTGTTTAGGAAAAACAAGATAATTTCGCACGATGCGGGATTTCCTTAAAACGTGATTTTCTGAAAAATTTTGACGAAAGAAAATTCTCCTTTTGGTTCTCTTTAGATGCTACATGTTAAGACGTACACGCCACAAGAATTCTTTTCGAGATACAACGTGTAGTTTTGGAGATACAAGCTAATTTTGTACTATGCGTTATTTCTTCTCGTAAAGAGTTTCCAATGCGTACGTATATGTCTTTACTCTGCAAAACTGTATTTCCTTATGAAGTGGTATTCTTACATATCCTTTCGAGAGAAAACTGTCCTGTGCCTTCTCTTTTGAGGCTACACACTTAGACATACACGCAACATGAAAGCTTTTCGACTTACAACGTGTTGTTTAGGAAAAACAAGATAATTTCGCACGATGCGGGATTTCCTTAAAACGTGATTTTCTGAAAAATGTTGACGAAAGAAAATTCTCCTTTTGGTTCTCTTTAGATGCTACATGTTAAGACGTACACGCCACAACAATTCTTTTCGAGATACAACGTGTAGTTTTGGAGATACAAGCTAATTTTGTACTATGCGTTATTTCTTCTCGTAAAGAGTTTCCAATGCGTACGTATATGTCTTTACTCTGCAAAACTGTATTTCCTTATGAAGTGGTATTCTTACATATCCTTTCGAGAGAAAACTGTCCTGTGCCTTCTCTTTTGAGGCTACACACTTAGACAGACACGCAACATGAAAGCTTTTCGACTTACAACGTGTTGTTTAGGAAAAACAAGATAATTTGGCACGATGCGGGATTTCCTTAAAACGTGATTTTCTGAAAAATTTTGACGAAAGAAAATTCTCCTTTTGGTTCTCTTTAGATGCTACATGTTAAGACGTACACGCCACAACAATTCTTTTCGAGATACAACGTGTAGTTTTGGAGATACAAGCTAATTTTGTACTATGCGTTATTTCTTCTCGTAAAGAGTTTCCAATGCGTACGTATATGTCTTTACTCTGCAAAACTGTATTTCCTTATGAAGTGGTATTCTTACATATCCTTTCGAGAGAAAACTGTCCTGTGCCTTCTCTTTTGAGGCTACACACTTAGACATACACGCAACATGAAAGCTTTTCGACTTACAACGTGTTGTTTAGGAAAAACAAGATAATTTCGCACGATGCGGGATTTCCTTAAAACGTGATTTTCTGAAAAATTTTGACGAAAGAAAATTCTCCTTTTGGTTCTCTTTAGATGCTACATGTTAAGACGTACACGCCACAACAATTCTTTTCGAGATACAACGTGTAGTTTTGGAGATACAAGCTAATTTTGTACTATGCGTTATTTCTTCTCGTAAAGAGTTTCCAATGCGTACGCATATGTCTTTACTCTGCAGAACTGTATTTCCTTATGAAGTGGTATTCTTACATATCCTTTCGAGAGAAAACTGTCCTGTGCCTTCTCTTTTGAGGCTACACACTTAGACAGACACGCAACATGAAAGCTTTTCGACTTACAACGTGTTGTTTAGGAAAAACAAGATAATTTCGCACGATGCGGGATTTCCTTAAAACGTGATTTTCTGAAAAATTTTGACGAAAGAAAATTCTCCTTTTGGTTCTCTTTAGATGCTACATGTTAAGACGTACACGCCACAACAATTCTTTTCGAGATACAACGTGTAGTTTTGGAGATACAAGCTAATTTTGTACTATGCGTTATTTCTTCTCGTAAAGAGTTTCCAATGCGTACGTATATGTCTTTACGCTGCAAAACTGTATTTCCTTATGAAGTGGTATTCTTACATATCCTTTCGAGAGAAAACTGTCCTGTGCCTTCTCTTTTGAGGCTACACACTTAGACATACACGCAACATGAAAGCTTTTCGACTTACAACGTGTTGTTTAGGAAAAACAAGATAATTTCGCACGATGCGGGATTTCCTTAAAACGTGATTTTCTGAAAAATTTTGACGAAAGAAAATTCTCCTTTTGGTTCTCTTTAGATGCTACATGTTAAGACGTACACGCCACAACAATTCTTTTCGAGATACAACGTGTAGTTTTGGAGATACAAGCTAATTTTGTACTATGCGTTATTTCTTCTCGTAAAGAGTTTCCAATGCGTACGTATATGTCTTTACTCTGCAAAACTGTATTTCCTTATGAAGTGGTATTCTTACATATCCTTTCGAGAGAAAACTGTCCTGTGCCTTCTCTTTTGAGGCTACACACTTAGACATACACGCAACATGAAAGCTTTTCGACTTACAACGTGTTGTTTAGGAAAAACAAGATAATTTCGCACGATGCGGGATTTCCTTAAAACGTGATTTTCTGAAAAATTTTGACGAAAGAAAATTCTCCTTTTGGTTCTCTTTAGATGCTACATGTTAAGACGTACACGCCACAACAATTCTTTTCGAGATACAACGTGTAGTTTTGGAGATACAAGCTAATTTTGTACTATGCGTTATTTCTTCTCGTAAAGAGTTTCCAATGCGTACGCATATGTCTTTACTCTGCAGAACTGTATTTCCTTATGAAGTGGTATTCTTACATATCCTTTCGAGAGAAAACTGTCCTGTGCCTTCTCTTTTGAGGCTACACACTTAGACAGACACACAACATGAAAGCTTTTCGACTTACAACGTGTTGTTTAGGAAAAACAAGATAATTTGGCATGATGCGGGATTTCCTTAAAACGTGATTTTCTGAAAAATTTTGACGAAAGAAAATTCTCCTTTTGGTTCTCTTTAGATGCTACATGTTAAGACGTACACGCCACAACAATTCTTTTCGAGATACAACGTGTAGTTTTGGAGATACAAGCTAATTTTGTACTATGCGTTATTTCTTCTCGTAAAGAGTTTCCAATGCGTACGTATATGTCTTTACTCTGCAAAACTGTATTTCCTTATGAAGTGGTATTCTTACATATCCTTTCGAGAGAAAACTGTCCTGTGCCTTCTCTTTTGAGGCTACACACTTAGACATACACGCAACATGAAAGCTTTTCGACTTACAACGTGTTGTTTAGGAAAAACAAGATAATTTCGCACGATGCGGGATTTCCTTAAAACGTGATTTTCTGAAAAATTTTGACGAAAGAAAATTCTCCTTTTGGTTCTCTTTAGATGCTACATGTTAAGACGTACACGCCACAACAATTCTTTTCGAGATACAACGTGTAGTTTTGGAGATACAAGCTAATTTTGTACTATGCGTTATTTCTTCTCGTAAAGAGTTTCCAATGCGTACGCATATGTCTTTACTCTGCAGAACTGTATTTCCTTATGAAGTGGTATTCTTACATATCCTTTCGAGAGAAAACTGTCCTGTGCCTTCTCTTTTGAGGCTACACACTTAGACAGACACGCAACATGAAAGCTTTTCGACTTACAACGTGTTGTTTAGGAAAAACAAGATAATTTCGCACGATGCGGGATTTCCTTAAAACGTGATTTTCTGAAAAATTTTGACGAAAGAAAATTCTCCTTTTGGTTCTCTTTAGATGCTACATGTTAAGACGTACACGCCACAACAATTCTTTTCGAGATACAACGTGTAGTTTTGGAGATACAAGCTAATTTTGTACTATGCGTTATTTCTTCTCGTAAAGAGTTTCCAATGCGTACGTATATGTCTTTACGCTGCAAAACTGTATTTCCTTATGAAGTGGTATTCTTACATATCCTTTCGAGAGAAAACTGTCCTGTGCCTTCTCTTTTGAGGCTACACACTTAGACATACACGCAACATGAAAGCTTTTCGACTTACAACGTGTTGTTTAGGAAAAACAAGATAATTTCGCACGATGCGGGATTTCCTTAAAACGTGATTTTCTGAAAAATTTTGACGAAAGAAAATTCTCCTTTTGGTTCTCTTTAGATGCTACATGTTAAGACGTACACGCCACAACAATTCTTTTCGAGATACAACGTGTAGTTTTGGAGATACAAGCTAATTTTGTACTATGCGTTATTTCTTCTCGTAAAGAGTTTCCAATGCGTACGTATATGTCTTTACTCTGCAAAACTGTATTTCCTTATGAAGTGGTATTCTTACATATCCTTTCGAGAGAAAACTGTCCTGTGCCTTCTCTTTTGAGGCTACACACTTAGACATACACGCAACATGAAAGCTTTTCGACTTACAACGTGTTGTTTAGGAAAAACAAGATAATTTCGCACGATGCGGGATTTCCTTAAAACGTGATTTTCTGAAAAATTTTGACAAAAGAAAATTCTCCTTTTGGTTCTCTTTAGATGCTACATGTTAAGACGTACACGCCACAACAATTCTTTTCGAGATACAACGTGTAGTTTTGGAGATACAAGCTAATTTTGTACTATGCGTTATTTCTTCTCGTAAAGAGTTTCCAATGCGTACGTATATGTCTTTACTCTGCAAAACTGTATTTCCTTATGAAGTGGTATTCTTACATATCCTTTCGAGAGAAAACTGTCCTGTGCCTTCTCTTTTGAGGCTACACACTTAGACATACACGCAACATGAAAGCTTTTCGACTTACAACGTGTTGTTTAGGAAAAACAAGATAATTTCGCACGATGCGGGATTTCCTTAAAACGTGATTTTCTGAAAAATTTTGACGAAAGAAAATTCTCCTTTTGGTTCTCTTTAGATGCTACATGTTAAGACGTACACGCCACAACAATTCTTTTCGAGATACAACGTGTAGTTTTGGAGATACAAGCTAATTTTGTACTATGCGTTATTTCTTCTCGTAAAGAGTTTCCAATGCGTACGCATATGTCTTTACTCTGCAGAACTGTATTTCCTTATGAAGTGGTATTCTTACATATCCTTTCGAGAGAAAACTGTCCTGTGCCTTCTCTTTTGAGGCTACACACTTAGACAGACACGCAACATGAAAGCTTTTCGACTTACAACGTGTTGTTTAGGAAAAACAAGATAATTTGGCATGATGCGGGATTTCCTTAAAACGTGATTTTCTGAAAAATTTTGACTAAAGAAAATTCTCCTTTTGGTTCTCTTTAGATGCTACATGTTAAGACGTACATGCCACAACAATTCTTTTCGAGATACAACGTGTAGTTTTGGAGATACAAGCTAATTTTGTACTATGCGTTATTTCTTCTCGTAAAGAGTTTCCAATGCGTACGTATATGTCTTTACTCTGCAAAACTGTATTTCCTTATGAAGTGGTATTCTTACATATCCTTTCGAGAGAAAACTGTCCTGTGCCTTCTCTTTTGAGGCTACACACTTAGACATACACGCAACATGAAAGCTTTTCGACTTACAACGTGTTGTTTAGGAAAAACAAGATAATTTCGCACGATGCGGGATTTCCTTAAAACGTGATTTTCTGAAAAATTTTGACGAAAGAAAATTCTCCTTTTGGTTCTCTTTAGATGCTACATGTTAAGACGTACACGCCACAACAATTCTTTTCGAGATACAACGTGTAGTTTTGGAGATACAAGCTAATTTTGTACTATGCGTTATTTCTTCTCGTAAAGAGTTTCCAATGCGTACGCATATGTCTTTACTCTGCAGAACTGTATTTCCTTATGAAGTGGTATTCTTACATATCCTTTCGAGAGAAAACTGTCCTGTGCCTTCTCTTTTGAGGCTACACACTTAGACAGACACGCAACATGAAAGCTTTTCGACTTACAACGTGTTGTTTAGGAAAAACTAAATAATTTCGCACGATGCGGGATTTCCTTAAAACGTGATTTTCTGAAAAATTTTGACGAAAGAAAATTCTCCTTTTGGTTCTCTTTAGATGCTACATGTTAAGACGTACACGCCACAACAATTCTTTTCGAGATACAACGTGTAGTTTTGGAGATACAAGCTAATTTTGTACTATGCGTTATTTCTTCTCGTAAAGAGTTTCCAATGCGTACGTATATGTCTTTACGCTGCAAAACTGTATTTCCTTATGAAGTGGTATTCTTACATATCCTTTCGAGAGAAAACTGTCCTGTGCCTTCTCTTTTGAGGCTACACACTTAGACATACACGCAACATGAAAGCTTTTCGACTTACAACGTGTTGTTTAGGAAAAACAAGATAATTTCGCACGATGCGGGATTTCCTTAAAACGTGATTTTCTGAAAAATTTTGACGAAAGAAAATTCTCCTTTTGGTTCTCTTTAGATGCTACATGTTAAGACGTACACGCCACAAGAATTCTTTTCGAGATACAACGTGTAGTTTTGGAGATACAAGCTAATTTTGTACTATGCGTTATTTCTTCTCGTAAAGAGTTTCCAATGCGTACGTATATGTCTTTACTCTGCAAAACTGTATTTCCTTATGAAGTGGTATTCTTACATATCCTTTCGAGAGAAAACTGTCCTGTGCCTTCTCTTTTGAGGCTACACACTTAGACATACACGCAACATGAAAGCTTTTCGACTTACAACGTGTTGTTTAGGAAAAACAAGATAATTTCGCACGATGCGGGATTTCCTTAAAACGTGATTTTCTGAAAAATTTTGACGAAAGAAAATTCTCCTTTTGGTTCTCTTTAGATGCTACATGTTAAGACGTACACGCCACAACAATTCTTTTCGAGATACAACGTGTAGTTTTGGAGATACAAGCTAATTTTGTACTATGCGTTATTTCTTCTCGTAAAGAGTTTCCAATGCGTACGCATATGTCTTTACTCTGCAGAACTGTATTTCCTTATGAAGTGGTATTCTTACATATCCTTTCGAGAGAAAACTGTCCTGTGCCTTCTCTTTTGAGGCTACACACTTAGACAGACACGCAACATGAAAGCTTTTCGACTTACAACGTGTTGTTTAGGAAAAACAAGATAATTTCGCACGATGCGGGATTTCCTTAAAACGTGATTTTCTGAAAAATTTTGACGAAAGAAAATTCTCCTTTTGGTTCTCTTTAGATGCTACATGTTAAGACGTACACGCCACAACAATTCTTTTCGAGATACAACGTGTAGTTTTGGAGATACAAGCTAATTTTGTACTATGCGTTATTTCTTCTCGTAAAGAGTTTCCAATGCGTACGTATATGTCTTTACGCTGCAAAACTGTATTTCCTTATGAAGTGGTATTCTTACATATCCTTTCGAGAGAAAACTGTCCTGTGCCTTCTCTTTTGAGGCTACACACTTAGACAGACACGCAACATGAAAGCTTTTCGACTTACAACGTGTTGTTTAGGAAAAACAAGATAATTTCGCACGATGCGGGATTTCCTTAAAACGTGATTTTCTGAAAAATTTTGACGAAAGAAAATTCTCCTTTTGGTTCTCTTTAGATGCTACATGTTAAGACGTACACGCCACAACAATTCTTTTCGAGATACAACGTGTAGTTTTGGAGATACAAGCTAATTTTGTACTATGCGTTATTTCTTCTCGTAAAGAGTTTCCAATGCGTACGTATATGTCTTTACTCTGCAAAACTGTATTTCCTTATGAAGTGGTATTCTTACATATCCTTTCGAGAGAAAACTGTCCTGTGCCTTCTCTTTTGAGGCTACACACTTAGACATACACGCAACATGAAAGCTTTTCGACTTACAACGTGTTGTTTAGGAAAAACAAGATAATTTCGCACGATGCGGGATTTCCTTAAAACGTGATTTTCTGAAAAATTTTGACGAAAGAAAATTCTCCTTTTGGTTCTCTTTAGATGCTACATGTTAAGACGTACACGCCACAAGAATTCTTTTCGAGATACAACGTGTAGTTTTGGAGATACAAGCTAATTTTGTACTATGCGTTATTTCTTCTCGTAAAGAGTTTCCAATGCGTACGTATATGTCTTTACTCTGCAAAACTGTATTTCCTTATGAAGTGGTATTCTTACATATCCTTTCGAGAGAAAACTGTCCTGTGCCTTCTCTTTTGAGGCTACACACTTAGACATACACGCAACATGAAAGCTTTTCGACTTACAACGTGTTGTTTAGGAAAAACAAGATAATTTCGCACGATGCGGGATTTCCTTAAAACGTGATTTTCTGAAAAATTTTGACGAAAGAAAATTCTCCTTTTGGTTCTCTTTAGATGCTACATGTTAAGACGTACACGCCACAACAATTCTTTTCGAGATACAACGTGTAGTTTTGGAGATACAAGCTAATTTTGTACTATGCGTTATTTCTTCTCGTAAAGAGTTTCAAATGCGTACGCATATGTCTTTACTCTGCAGAACTGTATTTCCTTATGAAGTGGTATTCTTACATATCCTTTCGAGAGAAAACTGTCCTGTGCCTTCTCTTTTGAGGCTACACACTTAGACAGACACGCAACATGAAAGCTTTTCGACTTACAACGTGTTGTTTAGGAAAAACAAGATAATTTCGCATGATGCGGGATTTCCTTAAAACGTGATTTTCTGAAAGATTTTGACGAAAGAAAATTCTCCTTTTGGTTCTCTTTAGATGCTACATGTTAAGACGTACACGCCACAACAATTCTTTTCGAGATACAACGTGTAGTTTTGGAGATACAAGCTAATTTTGTACTATGCGTTATTTCTTCTCGTAAAGAGTTTCCAATGCGTACGTATATGTCTTTACTCTGCAAAACTGTATTTCCTTATGAAGTGGTATTCTTACATATCCTTTCGAGAGAAAACTGTCCTGTGCCTTCTCTTTTGAGGCTACACACTTAGACATACACGCAACATGAAAGCTTTTCGACTTACAACGTGTTGTTTAGGAAAAACAAGATAATTTCGCACGATGCGGGATTTCCTTAAAACGTGATTTTCTGAAAAATTTTGACGAAAGAAAATTCTCCTTTTGGTTCTCTTTAGATGCTACATGTTAAGACGTACACGCCACAACAATTCTTTTCGAGATACAACGTGTAGTTTTGGAGATACAAGCTAATTTTGTACTATGCGTTATTTCTTCTCGTAAAGAGTTTCCAATGCGTACGTATATGTCTTTACTCTGCAAAACTGTATTTCCTTATGAAGTGGTATTCTTACATATCCTTTCGAGAGAAAACTGTCCTGTGCCTTCTCTTTTGAGGCTACACACTTAGACATACACGCAACATGAAAGCTTTTCGACTTACAACGTGTTGTTTAGGAAAAACAAGATAATTTCGCACGATGCGGGATTTCCTTAAAACGTGATTTTCTGAAAAATTTTGACGAAAGAAAATTCTCCTTTTGGTTCTCTTTAGATGCTACATGTTAAGACGTACACGCCACAAGAATTCTTTTCGAGATACAACGTGTAGTTTTGGAGATACAAGCTAATTTTGTACTATGCGTTATTTCTTCTCGTAAAGAGTTTCCAATGCGTACGTATATGTCTTTACTCTGCAAAACTGTATTTCCTTATGAAGTGGTATTCTTACATATCCTTTCGAGAGAAAACTGTCCTGTGCCTTCTCTTTTGAGGCTACACACTTAGACATACACGCAACATGAAAGCTTTTCGACTTACAACGTGTTGTTTAGGAAAAACAAGATAATTTCGCACGATGCGGGATTTCCTTAAAACGTGATTTTCTGAAAAATTTTGACGAAAGAAAATTCTCCTTTTGGTTCTCTTTAGATGCTACATGTTAAGACGTACACGCCACAACAATTCTTTTCGAGATACAACATGTAGTTTTGGAGATACAAGCTAATTTTGTACTATGCGTTATTTCTTCTCGTAAAGAGTTTCCAATGCGTACGCATATGTCTTTACTCTGCAGAACTGTATTTCCTTATGAAGTGGTATTCTTACATATCCTTTCGGGAGAAAACTGTCCTGTGCTTTCTCTTTTGAGGCTACACACTTAGACAGACACGCAACATGAAAGCTTTTCGACTTACAACGTGTTGTTTAGGAAAAACAAGATAATTTCGCACGATGCGGGATTTCCTTAAAACGTGATTTTCTGAAAAATTTTGACGAAAGAAAATTCTCCTTTTGGTTCTCTTTAGATGCTACATGTTAAAACGTACACGCCACAACAATTCTTTTCGAGATACAACGTGTAGTTTTGGAGATACAAGCTAATTTTGTACTATGCGTTATTTCTTCTCGTAAAGAGTTTCCAATGCGTACGTATATGTCTTTACTCTGCAAAACTGTATTTCCTTATGAAGTGGTATTCTTACATATCCTTTCGAGAGAAAACTGTCCTGTGCCTTCTCTTTTGAGGCTACACACTTAGACATACACGCAACATGAAAGCTTTTCGACTTACAACGTGTTGTTTAGGAAAAACAAGATAATTTCGCACGATGCGGGATTTCCTTAAAACGTGATTTTCTGAAAAATTTTGACGAAAGAAAATTCTCCTTTTGGTTCTCTTTAGATGCTACATGTTAAGACGTACACGCCACAACAATTCTTTTCGAGATACAACGTGTAGTTTTGGAGATACAAGCTAATTTTGTACTATGCGTTATTTCTTCTCGTAAAGAGTTTCCAATGCGTACGTATATGTCTTTACTCTGCAAAACTGTATTTCCTTATGAAGTGGTATTCTTACATATCCTTTCGAGAGAAAACTGTCCTGTGCCTTCTCTTTTGAGGCTACACACTTAGACATACACGCAACATGAAAGCTTTTCGACTTACAACGTGTTGTTTAGGAAAAACAAGATAATTTCGCACGATGCGGGATTTCCTTAAAACGTGATTTTCTGAAAAATTTTGACGAAAGAAAATTCTCCTTTTGGTTCTCTTTAGATGCTACATGTTAAGACGTACACGCCACAACAATTCTTTTCGAGATACAACGTGTAGTTTTGGAGATACAAGCTAATTTTGTACTATGCGTTATTTCTTCTCGTAAAGAGTTTCCAATGCGTACGTATATGTATTTACTCTGCAAAACTGTATTTCCTTATGAAGTGGTATTCTTACATATCCTTTCGAGAGAAAACTGTCCTGTGCCTTCTCTTTTGAGGCTACACACTTAGACATACACGCAACATGAAAGCTTTTCGACTTACAACGTGTTGTTTAGGAAAAACAAGATAATTTCGCACGATGCGGGATTTCCTTAAAACGTGATTTTCTGAAAAATTTTGACGAAAGAAAATTCTCCTTTTGGTTCTCTTTAGATGCTACATGTTAAGACGTACACGCCACAACAATTCTTTTCGAGATACAACGTGTAGTTTTGGAGATACAAGCTAATTTTGTACTATGCGTTATTTCTTCTCGTAAAGAGTTTCCAATGCGTACGTATATGTCTTTACTCTGCAAAACTGTATTTCCTTATGAAGTGGTATTCTTACATATCCTTTCGAGAGAAAACTGTCCTGTGCCTTCTCTTTTGAGGCTACACACTTAGACATACACGCAACATGAAAGCTTTTCGACTTACAACGTGTTGTTTAGGAAAAAACAAGATAATTTCGCACGATGCGGGATTTCCTTAAAACGTGATTTTCTGAAAAATTTTGACGAAAGAAAATTCTCCTTTTGGTTCTCTTTAGATGCTACATGTTAAGACGTACACGCCACAACAATTCTTTTCGAGATACAACGTGTAGTTTTGGAGATACAAGCTAATTTTGTACTATGCGTTATTTCTTCTCGTAAAGAGTTTCCAATGCGTACGTATATGTCTTTACGCTGCAAAACTGTATTTCCTTATGAAGTGGTATTCTTACATATCCTTTCGAGAGAAAACTGTCCTGTGCCTTCTCTTTTGAGGCTACACACTTAGACATACACGCAACATGAAAGCTTTTCGACTTACAACGTGTTGTTTAGGAAAAACAAGATAATTTCGCACGATGCGGGATTTCCTTAAAACGTGATTTTCTGAAAAATTTTGACGAAAGAAAATTCTCCTTTTGGTTCTCTTTAGATGCTACATGTTAAGACGTACACGCCACAACAATTCTTTTCGAGATACAACGTGTAGTTTTGGAGATACAAGCTAATTTTGTACTATGCGTTATTTCTTCTCTAAAGAGTTTCCAATGCGTACGTATATGTCTTTACTCTGCAAAACTGTATTTCCTTATGAAGTGGTATTCTTACATATCCTTTCGAGAGAAAACTGTCCTGTGCCTTCTCTTTTGAGGCTACACACTTAGACATACACGCAACATGAAAGCTTTTCGACTTACAACGTGTTGTTTAGGAAAAACAAGATAATTTCGCACGATGCGGGATTTCCTTAAAACGTGATTTTCTGAAAAATTTTGACGAAAGAAAATTCTCCTTTTGGTTCTCTTTAGATGCTACATGTTAAGACGTACACGCCACAACAATTCTTTTCGAGATACAACGTGTAGTTTTGGAGATACAAGCTAATTTTGTACTATGCGTTATTTCTTCTCGTAAAGAGTTTCCAATGCGTACGTATATGTCTTTACTCTGCAAAACTGTATTTCCTTATGAAGTGGTATTCTTACATATCCTTTCGAGAGAAAACTGTCCTGTGCCTTCTCTTTTGAGGCTACACACTTAGACATACACGCAACATGAAAGCTTTTCGACTTACAACGTGTTGTTTAGGAAAAACAAGATAATTTCGCACGATGCAGGATTTCCTTAAAACGTGATTTTCTGAAAAATTTTGACGAAAGAAAATTCTCCTTTTGGTTCTCTTTAGATGCTACATGTTAAGACGTACACGCCACAACAATTCTTTTCGAGATACAACGTGTAGTTTTGGAGATACAAGCTAATTTTGTACTATGCGTTATTTCTTCTCGTAAAGAGTTTCCAATGCGTACGCATATGTCTTTACTCTGCAGAACTGTATTTCCTTATGAAGTGGTATTCTTACATATCCTTTCGAGAGAAAACTGTCCTGTGCCTTCTCTTTTGAGGCTACACACTTAGACAGACACGCAACATGAAAGCTTTTCGACTTACAACGTGTTGTTTAGGAAAAACAAGATAATTTCGCATGATGCGGGATTTCCTTAAAACGTGATTTTCTGAAAAATTTTGACGAAAGAAAATTCTCCTTTTGGTTCTCTTTAGATGCTACATGTTAAGACGTACACGCCACAACAATTCTTTTCGAGATACAACGTGTAGTTTTGGAGATACAAGCTAATTTTGTACTATGCGTTATTTCTTCTCGTAAAGAGTTTCAAATGCGTACGCATATGTCTTTACTCTGCAGAACTGTATTTCCTTATGAAGTGGTATTCTTACATATCCTTTCGAGAGAAAACTGTCCTGTGCCTTCTCTTTTGAGGCTACACACTTAGACAGACACGCAACATGAAAGCTTTTCGACTTACAACGTGTTGTTTAGGAAAAACAAGATAATTTCGCATGATGCGGGATTTCCTTAAAACGTGATTTTCTGAAAGATTTTGACGAAAGAAAATTCTCCTTTTGGTTCTCTTTAGATGCTACATGTTAAGACGTACACGCCACAACAATTCTTTTCGAGATACAACGTGTAGTTTTGGAGATACAAGCTAATTTTGTACTATGCGTTATTTCTTCTCGTAAAGAGTTTCCAATGCGTACGTATATGTCTTTACTCTGCAAAACTGTATTTCCTTATGAAGTGGTATTCTTACATATCCTTTCGAGAGAAAACTGTCCTGTGCCTTCTCTTTTGAGGCTACACACTTAGACATACACGCAACATGAAAGCTTTTCGACTTACAACGTGTTGTTTAGGAAAAACAAGATAATTTCGCACGATGCGGGATTTCCTTAAAACGTGATTTTCTGAAAAATTTTGACGAAAGAAAATTCTCCTTTTGGTTCTCTTTAGATGCTACATGTTAAGACGTACACGCCACAACAATTCTTTTCGAGATACAACGTGTAGTTTTGGAGATACAAGCTAATTTTGTACTATGCGTTATTTCTTCTCGTAAAGAGTTTCCAATGCGTACGTATATGTCTTTACTCTGCAAAACTGTATTTCCTTATGAAGTGGTATTCTTACATATCCTTTCGAGAGAAAACTGTCCTGTGCCTTCTCTTTTGAGGCTACACACTTAGACATACACGCAACATGAAAGCTTTTCGACTTACAACGTGTTGTTTAGGAAAAACAAGATAATTTCGCACGATGCGGGATTTCCTTAAAACGTGATTTTCTGAAAAATTTTGACGAAAGAAAATTCTCCTTTTGGTTCTCTTTAGATGCTACATGTTAAGACGTACACGCCACAAGAATTCTTTTCGAGATACAACGTGTAGTTTTGGAGATACAAGCTAATTTTGTACTATGCGTTATTTCTTCTCGTAAAGAGTTTCCAATGCGTACGTATATGTCTTTACTCTGCAAAACTGTATTTCCTTATGAAGTGGTATTCTTACATATCCTTTCGAGAGAAAACTGTCCTGTGCCTTCTCTTTTGAGGCTACACACTTAGACATACACGCAACATGAATGCTTTTCGACTTACAACGTGTTGTTTAGGAAAAACAAGATAATTTCGCACGATGCGGGATTTCCTTAAAACGTGATTTTCTGAAAAATTTTGACGAAAGAAAATTCTCCTTTTGGTTCTCTTTAGATGCTACATGTTAAGACGTACACGCCACAACAATTCTTTTCGAGATACAACATGTAGTTTTGGAGATACAAGCTAATTTTGTACTATGCGTTATTTCTTCTCGTAAAGAGTTTCCAATGCGTACGCATATGTCTTTACTCTGCAGAACTGTATTTCCTTATGAAGTGGTATTCTTACATATCCTTTCGAGAGAAAACTGTCCTGTGCTTTCTCTTTTGAGGCTACACACTTAGACAGACACGCAACATGAAAGCTTTTCGACTTACAACGTGTTGTTTAGGAAAAACAAGATAATTTCGCACGATGCGGGATTTCCTTAAAACGTGATTTTCTGAAAAATTTTGACGAAAGAAAATTCTCCTTTTGGTTCTCTTTAGATGCTACATGTTAAAACGTACACGCCACAACAATTCTTTTCGAGATACAACGTGTAGTTTTGGAGATACAAGCTAATTTTGTACTATGCGTTATTTCTTCTCGTAAAGAGTTTCCAATGCGTACGTATATGTCTTTACTCTGCAAAACTGTATTTCCTTATGAAGTGGTATTCTTACATATCCTTTCGAGAGAAAACTGTCCTGTGCCTTCTCTTTTGAGGCTACACACTTAGACATACACGCAACATGAAAGCTTTTCGACTTACAACGTGTTGTTTAGGAAAAACAAGATAATTTCGCACGATGCGGGATTTCCTTAAAACGTGATTTTCTGAAAAATTTTGACGAAAGAAAATTCTCCTTTTGGTTCTCTTTAGATGCTACATGTTAAGACGTACACGCCACAACAATTCTTTTCGAGATACAACGTGTAGTTTTGGAGATACAAGCTAATTTTGTACTATGCGTTATTTCTTCTCGTAAAGAGTTTCCAATGCGTACGTATATGTCTTTACTCTGCAAAACTGTATTTCCTTATGAAGTGGTATTCTTACATATCCTTTCGAGAGAAAACTGTCCTGTGCCTTCTCTTTTGAGGCTACACACTTAGACATACACGCAACATGAAAGCTTTTCGACTTACAACGTGTTGTTTAGGAAAAACAAGATAATTTCGCACGATGCGGGATTTCCTTAAAACGTGATTTTCTGAAAAATTTTGACGAAAGAAAATTCTCCTTTTGGTTCTCTTTAGATGCTACATGTTAAGACGTACACGCCACAACAATTCTTTTCGAGATACAACGTGTAGTTTTGGAGATACAAGCTAATTTTGTACTATGCGTTATTTCTTCTCGTAAAGAGTTTCCAATGCGTACGTATATGTCTTTACGCTGCAAAACTGTATTTCCTTATGAAGTGGTATTCTTACATATCCTTTCGAGAGAAAACTGTCCTGTGCCTTCTCTTTTGAGGCTACACACTTAGACATACACGCAACATGAAAGCTTTTCGACTTACAACGTGTTGTTTAGGAAAAAGAAGATAATTTCGCACGATGCGGGATTTCCTTAAAACGTGATTTTCTGAAAAATTTTGACGAAAGAAAATTCTCCTTTTGGTTCTCTTTAGATGCTACATGTTAAGACGTACACGCCACAACAATTCTTTTCGAGATACAACGTGTAGTTTTGGAGATACAAGCTAATTTTGTACTATGCGTTATTTCTTCTCGTAAAGAGTTTCCAATGCGTACGTATATGTCTTTACTCTGCAAAACTGTATTTCCTTATGAAGTGGTATTCTTACATATCCTTTCGAGAGAAAACTGTCCTGTGCCTTCTCTTTTGAGGCTACACACTTAGACATACACGCAACATGAAAGCTTTTCGACTTACAACGTGTTGTTTAGGAAAAACAAGATAATTTCGCACGATGCGGGATTTCCTTAAAACGTGATTTTCTGAAAAATTTTGACGAAAGAAAATTCTCCTTTTGGTTCTCTTTAGATGCTACATGTTAAGACGTACACGCCACAACAATTCTTTTCGAGATACAACGTGTAGTTTTGGAGATACAAGCTAATTTTGTACTATGCGTTATTTCTTCTCGTAAAGAGTTTCCAATGCGTACGTATATGTCTTTACTCTGCAAAACTGTATTTCCTTATGAAGTGGTATTCTTACATATCCTTTCGAGAGAAAACTGTCCTGTGCCTTCTCTTTTGAGGCTACACACTTAGACATACACGCAACATGAAAGCTTTTCGACTTACAACGTGTTGTTTAGGAAAAACAAGATAATTTCGCACGATGCAGGATTTCCTTAAAACGTGATTTTCTGAAAAATTTTGACGAAAGAAAATTCTCCTTTTGGTTCTCTTTAGATGCTACATGTTAAGACGTACACGCCACAACAATTCTTTTCGAGATACAACGTGTAGTTTTGGAGATACAAGCTAATTTTGTACTATGCGTTATTTCTTCTCGTAAAGAGTTTCCAATGCGTACGCATATGTCTTTACTCTGCAGAACTGTATTTCCTTATGAAGTGGTATTCTTACATATCCTTTCGAGAGAAAACTGTCCTGTGCCTTCTCTTTTGAGGCTACACACTTAGACAGACACGCAACATGAAAGCTTTTCGACTTACAACGTGTTGTTTAGGAAAAACAAGATAATTTCGCATGATGCGGGATTTCCTTAAAACGTGATTTTCTGAAAAATTTTGACGAAAGAAAATTCTCCTTTTGGTTCTCTTTAGATGCTACATGTTAAGACGTACACGCCACAACAATTCTTTTCGAGATACAACGTGAAGTTTTGGAGATACAAGCTAATTTTGTACTATGCGTTATTTCTTCTCGTAAAGAGTTTCCAATGCGTACGTATATGTCTTTACTCTGCAAAACTGTATTACCTTATGAAGTGGTATTCTTACATATCCTTTCGAGAGAAAACTGTCCTGTGCCTTCTCTTTTGAGGCTACACACTTAGACATACACGCAACATGAAAGCTTTTCGACTTACAACGTGTTGTTTAGGAAAAACAAGATAATTTCGCACGATGCGGGATTTCCTTAAAACGTGATTTTCTGAAAAATTTTGACGAAAGAAAATTCTCCTTTTGGTTCTCTTTAGATGCTACATGTTAAGACGTACACGCCACAACAATTCTTTTCGAGATACAACGTGTAGTTTTGGAGATACAAGCTAATTTTGTACTATGCGTTATTTCTTCTCGTAAAGAGTTTCCAATGCGTACGTATATGTCTTTACTCTGCAAAACTGTATTTCCTTATGAAGTGGTATTCTTACATATCCTTTCGAGAGAAAACTGTCCTGTGCCTTCTCTTTTGAGGCTACACACTTAGACATACACGCAACATGAAAGCTTTTCGACTTACAACGTGTTGTTTAGGAAAAACAAGATAATTTCGCACGATGCGGGATTTCCTTAAAACGTGATTTTCTGAAAAATTTTGACGAAAGAAAATTCTCCTTTTGGTTCTCTTTAGATGCTACATGTTAAGACGTACACGCCACAAGAATTCTTTTCGAGATACAACGTGTAGTTTTGGAGATACAAGCTAATTTTGTACTATGCGTTATTTCTTCTCGTAAAGAGTTTCCAATGCGTACGTATATGTCTTTACTCTGCAAAACTGTATTTCCTTATGAAGTGGTATTCTTACATATCCTTTCGAGAGAAAACTGTCCTGTGCCTTCTCTTTTGAGGCTACACACTTAGACATACACGCAACATGAAAGCTTTTCGACTTACAACGTGTTGTTTAGGAAAAACAAGATAATTTCGCACGATGCGGGATTTCCTTAAAACGTGATTTTCTGAAAAATTTTGACGAAAGAAAATTCTCCTTTTGGTTCTCTTTAGATGCTACATGTTAAGACGTACACGCCACAACAATTCTTTTCGAGATACAACGTATAGTTTTGGAGATACAAGCTAATTTTGTACTATGCGTTATTTCTTCTCGTAAAGAGTTTCCAATGCGTACGCATATGTCTTTACTCTGCAGAACTGTATTTCCTTATGAAGTGGTATTCTTACATATCCTTTCGAGAGAAAACTGTCCTGTGCCTTCTCTTTTGAGGCTACACACTTAGACATACACGCAACATGAAAGCTTTTCGACTTACAACGTGTTGTTTAGGAAAAACAAGATAATTTCGCACGATGCGGGATTTCCTTAAAACGTGATTTTCTGAAAAATTTTGACGAAAGAAAATTCTCCTTTTGGTTCTCTTTAGATGCTACATGTTAAGACGTACACGCCACAAGAATTCTTTTCGAGATACAACGTGTAGTTTTGGAGATACAAGCTAATTTTGTACTATGCGTTATTTCTTCTCGTAAAGAGTTTCCAATGCGTACGTATATGTCTTTACTCTGCAAAACTGTATTTCCTTATGAAGTGGTATTCTTACATATCCTTTCGAGAGAAAACTGTCCTGTGCCTTCTCTTTTGAGGCTACACACTTAGACATACACGCAACATGAAAGCTTTTCGACTTACAACGTGTTGTTTAGGAAAAACAAGATAATTTCGCACGATGCGGGATTTCCTTAAAACGTGATTTTCTGAAAAATTTTGACGAAAGAAAATTCTCCTTTTGGTTCTCTTTAGATGCTACATGTTAAGACGTACACGCCACAACAATTCTTTTCGAGATACAACGTGTAGTTTTGGAGATACAAGCTAATTTTGTACTATGCGTTATTTCTTCTCGTAAAGAGTTTCCAATGCGTACGCATATGTCTTTACTCTGCAGAACTGTATTTCCTTATGAAGTGGTATTCTTACATATCCTTTCGAGAGAAAACTGTCCTGTGCCTTCTCTTTTGAGGCTACACACTTAGACATACACGCAACATGAAAGCTTTTCGACTTACAACGTGTTGTTTAGGAAAAACAAGATAATTTCGCACGATGCGGGATTTCCTTAAAACGTGATTTTCTGAAAAATTTTGACGAAAGAAAATTCTCCTTTTGGTTCTCTTTAGATGCTACATGTTAAGACGTACACGCCACAACAATTCTTTTCGAGATACAACGTGTAGTTTTGGAGATACAAGCTAATTTTGTACTATGCGTTATTTCTTCTCGTAAAGAGTTTCCAATGCGTACGTATATGCCTTTACGCTGCAAAACTGTATTTCCTTATGAAGTGGTATTCTTACATATCCTTTCGAGAGAAAACTGTCCTGTGCCTTCTCTTTTGAGGCTACACACTTAGACATACACGCAACATGAAAGCTTTTCGACTTACAACGTGTTGTTTAGGAAAAACAAGATAATTTCGCACGATGCGGGATTTCCTTAAAACGTGATTTTCTGAAAAATTTTGACGAAAGAAAATTCTCCTTTTGGTTCTCTTTAGATGCTACATGTTAAGACGTACACGCCACAAGAATTCTTTTCGAGATACAACGTGTAGTTTTGGAGATACAAGCTAATTTTGTACTATGCGTTATTTCTTCTCGTAAAGAGTTTCCAATGCGTACGTATATGTCTTTAAGCTGCAAAACTGTATTTCCTTATGAAGTGGTATTCTTACATATCCTTTCGAGAGAAAACTGTCCTGTGCCTTCTCTTTTGAGGCTACACACTTAGACATACACGCAACATGAAAGCTTTTCGACTTACAACGTGTTGTTTAGGAAAAACAAGATAATTTCGCACGATGCGGGATTTCCTTAAAACGTGATTTTCTGAAAAATTTTGACGAAAGAAAATTCTCCTTTTGGTTCTCTTTAGATGCTACATGTTAAGACGTACACGCCACAAGAATTCTTTTCGAGATACAACGTGTAGTTTTGGAGATACAAGCTAATTTTGTACTATGCGTTATTTCTTCTCGTAAAGAGTTTCCAATGCGTACGTATATGTCTTTACTCTGCAAAACTGTATTTCCTTATGAAGTGGTATTCTTACATATCCTTTCGAGAGAAAAACTGTCCTGTGCCTTCTCTTTTGAGGCTACACACTTAGACATACACGCAACATGAAAGCTTTTCGACTTACAACGTGTTGTTTAGGAAAAACAAGATAATTTCGCACGATGCGGGATTTCCTTAAAACGTGATTTTCTGAAAAATTTTGACGAAAGAAAATTCTCCTTTTGGTTCTCTTTAGATGCTACATGTTAAGACGTACACGCCACAACAATTCTTTTCGAGATACACGTGTAGTTTTGGAGATACAAGCTAATTTTGTACTATGCGTTATTTCTTCTAGTAAAGAGTTTCCAATGCGTACGTATATGTCTTTACTCTGCAAAACTGTATTTCCTTATGAAGTGGTATTCTTACATATCCTTTCGAGAGAAAACTGTCCTGTGCCTTCTCTTTTGAGGCTACACACTTAGACATACACGCAACATGAAAGCTTTTCGACTTACAACGTGTTGTTTAGGAAAAACAAGATAATTTCGCACGATGCGGGATTTCCTTAAAACGTGATTTTCTGAAAAATTTTGACGAAAGAAAATTCTCCTTTTGGTTCTCTTTAGATGCTACATGTTAAGACGTACACGCCACAACAATTCTTTTCGAGATACAACGTGTAGTTTTGGAGATACAAGCTAATTTTGTACTATGCGTTATTTCTTCTCGTAAAGAGTTTCCAATGCGTACGCATATGTCTTTACTCTGCAGAACTGTATTTCCTTATGAAGTGGTATTCTTACATATCCTTTCGAGAGAAAACTGTCCTGTGCCTTCTCTTTTGAGGCTACACACTTAGACATACACGCAACATGAAAGCTTTTCGACTTACAACGTGTTGTTTAGGAAAAACAAGATAATTTCGCACGATGCGGGATTTCCTTAAAACGTGATTTTCTGAAAAATTTTGACGAAAGAAAATTCTCCTTTTGGTTCTCTTTAGATGCTACATGTTAAGACGTACACGCCACAAGAATTCTTTTCGAGATACAACGTGTAGTTTTGGAGATACAAGCTAATTTTGTACTATGCGTTATTTCTTCTCGTAAAGAGTTTCCAATGCGTACGTATATGTCTTTACTCTGCAAAACTGTATTTCCTTATGAAGTGGTATTCTTACATATCCTTTCGAGAGAAAACTGTCCTGTGCCTTCTCTTTTGAGGCTACACACTTAGACATACACGCAACATGAAAGCTTTTCGACTTACAACGTGTTGTTTAGGAAAAACAAGATAATTTCGCACGATGCGGTATTTCCTTAAAACGTGATTTTCTCAAAAATTTTGACGAAAGAAAATTCTCCTTTTGTTCTCTTTAGATGCTATATGTTAAGACGTACACGCCACAACAATTCTTTTCGAGATACAACGTGTAGTTTTGGAGATACAAGCTAATTTTGTACTATGCGTTATTTCTTCTCGTAAAGAGTTTCCAATGCGTACGTATATGTCTTTACTCTGCAAAACTGTATTTCCTTATGAAGTGGTATTCTTACATATCCTTTCGAGAGAAAACTGTCCTGTGCCTTCTCTTTTGAGGCTACACACTTAGACATACACGCAACATGAAAGCTTTTCGACTTACAACGTGTTGTTTAGGAAAAACAAGATAATTTCGCACGATGCGGGATTTCCTTAAAACGTGATTTTCTGAAAAATTTTGACGAAAGAAAATTCTCCTTTTGGTTCTCTTTAGATGCTACATGTTAAGACGTACACGCCACAACAATTCTTTTCGAGATACAACGTGTAGTTTTGGAGATACAAGCTAATTTTGTACTATGCGTTATTTCTTCTCGTAAAGAGTTTCCAATGCGTACGTATATGTCTTTACTCTGCAAAACTGTATTTCCTTATGAAGTGGTATTCTTACATATCCTTTCGAGAGAAAACTGTCCTGTGCCTTCTCTTTTGAGGCTACACACTTAGACATACACGCAACATGAAAGCTTTTCGACTTACAACGTGTTGTTTAGGAAAAACAAGATAATTTCGCACGATGCGGGATTTCCTTAAAACGTGATTTTCTGAAAAATTTTGACGAAAGAAAATTCTCCTTTTGGTTCGCTTTAGATGCTACATGTTAAGACGTACACGCCACAACAATTCTTTTCGAGATACAACGTGTAGTTTTGGAGATACAAGCTAATTTTGTACTATGCGTTATTTCTTCTCGTAAAGAGTTTCCAATGCGTACGTATATGTCTTTACGCTGCAAAACTGTATTTCCTTATGAAGTGGTATTCTTACATATCCTTTCGAGAGAAAACTGTCCTGTGCCTTCTCTTTTGAGGCTACACACTTAGACATACACGCAACATGAAAGCTTTTCGACTTACAACGTGTTGTTTAGGAAAAACAAGATAATTTCGCACGATGCGGGATTTCCTTAAAACGTGATTTTCTGAAAAATTTTGACGAAAGAAAATTCTCCTTTTGGTTCTCTTTAGATGCTACATGTTAAGACGTACACGCCACAACAATTCTTTTCGAGATACAACGTGTAGTTTTGGAGATACAAGCTAATTTTGTACTATGCGTTATTTCTTCTCGTAAAGAGTTTCCAATGCGTACGTATATGTCTTTACTCTGCAAAACTGTATTTCCTTATGAAGTGGTATTCTTACATATCCTTTCGAGAGAAAACTGTCCTGTGCCTTCTCTTTTGAGGCTACACACTTAGACATACACGCAACATGAAAGCTTTTCGACTTACAACGTGTTGTTTAGGAAAAACAAGATAATTTCGCACGATGCGGGATTTCCTTAAAACGTGATTTTCTGAAAAATTTTGACGAAAGAAAATTCTCCTTTTGGTTCTCTTTAGATGCTACATGTTAAGACGTACACGCCACAAGAATTCTTTTCGAGATACAACGTGTAGTTTTGGAGATACAAGCTAATTTTGTACTATGCGTTATTTCTTCTCGTAAAGAGTTTCCAATGCGTACGTATATGTCTTTACTCTGCAAAACTGTATTTCCTTATGAAGTGGTATTCTTACATATCCTTTCGAGAGAAAACTGTCCTGTGCCTTCTCTTTTGAGGCTACACACTTAGACATACACGCAACATGAAAGCTTTTCGACTTACAACGTGTTGTTTAGGAAAAACAAGATAATTTCGCACGATGCGGGATTTCCTTAAAACGTGATTTTCTGAAAAATTTTGACGAAAGAAAATTCTCCTTTTGGTTCTCTTTAGATGCTACATGTTAAGACGTACACGCCACAACAATTCTTTTCGAGATACAACGTGTAGTTTTGGAGATACAAGCTAATTTTGTACTATGCGTTATTTCTTCTCGTAAAGAGTTTCCAATGCGTACGCATATGTCTTTACTCTGCAGAACTGTATTTCCTTATGAAGTGGTATTCTTACATATCCTTTCGAGAGAAAACTGTCCTGTGCCTTCTCTTTTGAGGCTACACACTTAGACAGACACGCAACATGAAAGCTTTTCGACTTACAACGTGTTGTTTAGGAAAAACAAGATAATTTCGCATGATGCGGGATTTCCTTAAAACGTGATTTTCTGAAAAATTTTGACGAAAGAAAATTCTCCTTTTGGTTCTCTTTAGATGCTACATGTTAAGACGTACACGCCACAACAATTCTTTTCGAGATACAACGTGTAGTTTTGGAGATACAAGCTAATTTTGTACTATGCGTTATTTCTTCTCGTAAAGAGTTTCCAATGCGTACGTATATGTCTTTACTCTGCAAAACTGTATTTCCTTATGAAGTGGTATTCTTACATATCCTTTCGAGAGAAAACTGTCCTGTGCCTTCTCTTTTGAGGCTACACACTTAGACATACACGCAACATGAAAGCTTTTCGACTTACAACGTGTTGTTTAGGAAAAACAAGATAATTTCGCACGATGCGGGATTTCCTTAAAACGTGATTTTCTGAAAAATTTTGACGAAAGAAAATTCTCCTTTTGGTTCTCTTTAGATGCTACATGTTAAGACGTACACGCCACAACAATTCTTTTCGAGATACAACGTGTAGTTTTGGAGATACAAGCTAATTTTGTACTATGCGTTATTTCTTCTCGTAAAGAGTTTCCAATGCGTACGTATATGTCTTTACTCTGCAAAACTGTATTTCCTTATGAAGTGGTATTCTTACATATCCTTTCGAGAGAAAACTGTCCTGTGCCTTCTCTTTTGAGGCTACACACTTAGACATACACGCAACATGAAAGCTTTTCGACTTACAACGTGTTGTTTAGGAAAAACAAGATAATTTCGCACGATGCGGGATTTCCTTAAAACGTGATTTTCTGAAAAATTTTGACGAAAGAAAATTCTCCTTTTGGTTCTCTTTAGATGCTACATGTTAAGACGTACACGCCACAACAATTCTTTTCGAGATACAACGTGTAGTTTTGGAGATACAAGCTAATTTTGTACTATGCGTTATTTCTTCTCGTAAAGAGTTTCCAATGCGTACGTATATGTCTTTACGCTGCAAAACTGTATTTCCTTATGAAGTGGTATTCTTACATATCCTTTCGAGAGAAAACTGTCCTGTGCCTTCTCTTTTGAGGCTACACACTTAGACATACACGCAACATGAAAGCTTTTCGACTTACAACCTGTTGTTTAGGAAAAACAAGATAATTTCGCACGATGCGGGATTTCCTTAAAACGTGATTTTCTGAAAAATTTTGACGAAAGAAAATTCTCCTTTTGGTTCTCTTTAGATGCTACATGTTAAGACGTACACGCCACAACAATTCTTTTCGAGATACAACGTGTAGTTTTGGAGATACAAGCTAATTTTGTACTATGCGTTATTTCTTCTCGTAAAGAGTTTCCAATGCGTACGTATATGTCTTTACTCTGCAAAACTGTATTTCCTTATGAAGTGGTATTCTTACATATCCTTTCGAGAGAAAACTGTCCTGTGCCTTCTCTTTTGAGGCTACACACTTAGACATACACGCAACATGAAAGCTTTTCGACTTACAACGTGTTGTTTAGGAAAAACAAGATAATTTCGCACGATGCGGGATTTCCTTAAAACGTGATTTTCTGAAAAATTTTGACGAAAGAAAATTCTCCTTTTGGTTCTCTTTAGATGCTACATGTTAAGACGTACACGCCACAAGAATTCTTTTCGAGATACAACGTGTAGTTTTGGAGATACAAGCTAATTTTGTACTATGCGTTATTTCTTCTCGTAAAGAGTTTCCAATGCGTACGTATATGTCTTTACTCTGCAAAACTGTATTTCCTTATGAAGTGGTATTCTTACATATCCTTTCGAGAGAAAACTGTCCTGTGCCTTCTCTTTTGAGGCTACACACTTAGACATACACGCAACATGAAAGCTTTTCGACTTACAACGTGTTGTTTAGGAAAAACAAGATAATTTTGCACGATGCGGGATTTCCTTAAAACGTGATTTTCTGAAAAATTTTGACGAAAGAAAATTCTCCTTTTGGTTCTCTTTAGATGCTACATGTTAAGACGTACACGCCACAAGAATTCTTTTCGAGATACAACGTGTAGTTTTGGAGATACAAGCTAATTTTGTACTATGCGTTATTTCTTCTCGTAAAGAGTTTCCAATGCGTACGCATATGTCTTTACTCTGCAGAACTGTATTTCCTTATGAAGTGGTATTCTTACATATCCTTTCGAGAGAAAACTGTCCTGTGCCTTCTCTTTTGAGGCTACACACTTAGACAGACACGCAACATGAAAGCTTTTCGACTTACAACGTGTTGTTTAGGAAAAACAAGATAATTTCGCATGATGCGGGATTTCCTTTAAACGTGATTTTCTGAAAAATTTTGACGAAAGAAAATTCTCCTTTTGGTTCTCTTTAGATGCTACATGTTAAGACGTACACGCCACAACAATTCTTTTCGAGATACAACGTGTAGTTTTGGAGATACAAGCTAATTTTGTACTATGCGTTATTTCTTCTCGTAAAGAGTTTCCAATGCGTACGTATATGTCTTTACTCTGCAAAACTGTATTTCCTTATGAAGTGGTATTCTTACATATCCTTTCGAGAGAAAACTGTCCTGTGCCTTCTCTTTTGAGGCTACACACTTAGACATACACGCAACATGAAAGCTTTTCGACTTACAACGTGTTGTTTAGGAAAAACAAGATAATTTCGCACGATGCGGGATTTCCTTAAAACGTGATTTTCTGAAAAATTTTGACGAAAGAAAATTCTCCTTTTGGTTCTCTTTAGATGCTACATGTTAAGACGTACACGCCACAACAATTCTTTTCGAGATACAACGTGTAGTTTTGGAGATACAAGCTAATTTTGTACTATGCATTATTTCTTCTCGTAAAGAGTTTCCAATGCGTACGTATATGTCTTTACGCTGCAAAACTGTTTTTCCTTATGAAGTGGTATTCTTACATATCCTTTGATAGAAAACTGTCCTGTGCCTTCTCTTTTGAGGCTACACACTTAGACATACACGCAACATGAAAGCTTTTCGACTTACAACGTGTTGTTTAGGAAAAACAAGATAATTTCGCACGATGCGGGATTTCCTTAAAACGTGATTTTCTGAAAAATTTTGACGAAAGAAAATTCTCCTTTTGGTTCTCTTTAGATGCTACATGTTAAAACGTACACGCCACAACAATTCTTTTCGAGATACAACGTGTAGTTTTGGAGATACAAGCTAATTTTGTACTATGCGTTATTTCTTCTCGTAAAGAGTTTCCAATGCGTACGTATATGTCTTTACTCTGCAAAACTGTATTTCCTTATGAAGTGGTATTCTTACATATCCTTTCGAGAGAAAACTGTCCTGTGCCTTCTCTTTTGAGGCTACACACTTAGACATACACGCAACATGAAAGCTTTTCGACTTACAACGTGTTGTTTAGGAAAAACAAGATAATTTCGCACGATGCGGGATTTCCTTAAAACGTGATTTTCTGAAAAATTTTGACGAAAGAAAATTCTCCTTTTGGTTCTCTTTAGATGCTACATGTTAAGACGTACACGCCACAACAATTCTTTTCGAGATACAACGTGTAGTTTTGGAGATACAAGCTAATTTTGTACTATGCGTTATTTCTTCTCGTAAAGAGTTTCCAATGCGTACGCATATGTCTTTACTCTGCAGAACTGTATTTCCTTATGAAGTGGTATTCTTACATATCCTTTCGAGAGAAAACTGTCCTGTGCCTTCTCTTTTGAGGCTACACACTTAGACAGACACGCAACATGAAAGCTTTTCGACTTACAACGTGTTGTTTAGGAAAAACATGATAATTTCGCATGATGCGGGATTTCCTTAAAACGTGATTTTCTGAAAAATTTTGACGAAAGAAAATTCTCCTTTTGGTTCTCTTTAGATGCTACATGTTAAGACGTACACGCCACAACAATTCTTTTCGAGATACAACGTGTAGTTTTGGAGATACAAGCTAATTTTGTACTATGCGTTATTTCTTCTCGTAAAGAGTTTCCAATGCGTACGTATATGTCTTTACTCTGCAAAACTGTATTTCCTTATGAAGTGGTATTCTTACATATCCTTTCGAGAGAAAACTGTCCTGTGCCTTCTCTTTTGAGGCTACACACTTAGACATACACGCAACATGAAAGCTTTTCGACTTACAACGTGTTGTTTAGGAAAAACAAGATAATTTCGCACGATGCGGGATTTCCTTAAAACGTGATTTTCTGAAAAATTTTGACGAAAGAAAATTCTCCTTTTGGTTCTCTTTAGATGCTACATGTTAAGACGTACACGCCACAACAATTCTTTTCGAGATACAACGTGTAGTTTTGGAGATACAAGCTAATTTTGTACTATGCGTTATTTCTTCTCGTAAAGAGTTTCCAATGCGTACGTATATGTCTTTACTCTGCAAAACTGTATTTCCTTATGAAGTGGTATTCTTACATATCCTTTCGAGAGAAAACTGTCCTGTGCCTTCTCTTTTGAGGCTACACACTTAGACATACACGCAACATGAAAGCTTTTCGACTTACAACGTGTTGTTTAGGAAAAACAAGATAATTTCGCACGATGCGGGATTTCCTTAAAACGTGATTTTCTGAAAAATTTTGACGAAAGAAAATTCTCCTTTTGGTTCTCTTTAGATGCTACATGTTAAGACGTACACGCCACAAGAATTCTTTTCGAGATACAACGTGTAGTTTTGGAGATACAAGCTAATTTTGTACTATGCGTTATTTCTTCTCGTAAAGAGTTTCCAATGCGTACGCATATGTCTTTACTCTGCAGAACTGTATTTCCTTATGAAGTGGTATTCTTACATATCCTTTCGAGAGAAAACTGTCCTGTGCCTTCTCTTTTGAGGCTACACACTTAGACAGACACGCAACATGAAAGCTTTTCGACTTACAACGTGTTGTTTAGGAAAAACAAGATAATTTCGCATGATGCGGGATTTCCTTTAAACGTGATTTTCTGAAAAATTTTGACGAAAGAAAATTCTCCTTTTGGTTCTCTTTAGATGCTACATGTTAAGACGTACACGCCACAACAATTCTTTTCGAGATACAACGTGTAGTTTTGGAGATACAAGCTAATTTTGTACTATGCGTTATTTCTTCTCGTAAAGAGTTTCCAATGCGTACGTATATGTCTTTACTCTGCAAAACTGTATTTCCTTATGAAGTGGTATTCTTACATATCCTTTCGAGAGAAAACTGTCCTGTGCCTTCTCTTTTGAGGCTACACACTTAGACATACATGCAACATGAAAGCTTTTCGACTTACAACGTGTTGTTTAGGAAAAAACAAGATAATTTCGCACGATGCGGGATTTCCTTAAAACGTGATTTTCTGAAAATTTTGACGAAAGAAAATTCTCCTTTTGGTTCTCTTTAGATGCTACATGTTAAGACGTACACGCCACAACAATTCTTTTCGAGATACAACGTGTAGTTTTGGAGATACAAGCTAATTTTTGTACTATGCGTTATTTCTTCTCGTAAAGAGTTTCCAATGCGTACGTATATGTCTTTACTCTGCAAAACTGTATTTCCTTATGAAGTGGTATTCTTACATATCCTTTCGAGAGAAAACTGTCCTGTGCCTTCTCTTTTGAGGCTACACACTTAGACATACACGCAACATGAAAGCTTTTCGACTTACAACGTGTTGTTTAGGAAAAACAAGATAATTTTGCACGATGCGGGATTTCCTTAAAACGTGATTTTCTGAAAAATTTTGAAGAAAGAAAATTCTCCTTTGGTTCTCTTTAGATGCTACATGTTAAGACGTACACGCCACAACAATTCTTTTCGAGATACAACGTGTAGTTTTGGAGATACAAGCTAATTTTGTACTATGCGTTATTTCTTCTCGTAAAGAGTTTCCAATGCGTACGCATATGTCTTTACTCTGCAGAACTGTATTTCCTTATGAAGTGGTATTCTTACATATCCTTTCGAGAGAAAACTGTCCTGTGCCTTCTCGTTTGAGGGCTACACACTTAGACAGACACGCAACATGAAAGCTTTTCGACTTACAACGTGTTGTTTAGGAAAAACAAGATAATTTCGCATGATGCGGAATTTCCTTTAAACGTGATTTTCTTGAAAAATTTTGACGAAAGAAAATTCTCCTTTTGGTTCTCTTTAGATGCTACATGTTAAGACGTACACGCCACAACAATTCTTTTCGAGATACAACGTGTAGTTTTGGAGATACAAGCTAATTTTGTACTATGCGTTATTTCTTCTCGTAAAGAGTTTCCAATGCGTACGTATATGTCTTTACTCTGCAAAACTGTATTTCCTTATGAAGTGGTATTCTTACATATCCTTTCGAGAGAAAACTGTCCTGTGCCTTCTCTTTTGAGGCTAACACTTAGACATACACGCAACATGAAAGCTTTTCGACTTACAACGTGTTGTTTAGGAAAAACAAGATAATTTCGCACGATGCGGGATTTCCTTAAAACGTGATTTTCTGAAAATTTTGACGAAAGAAAAATTCTCCTTTTGGTTCTCTTTAGATGCTACATGTTAAGACGTACACGCCACAACAATTCTTTTCGAGATACAACGTGTAGTTTTGGAGATACAAGCTAATTTTGTACTATGCGTTATTTCTTCTCGTAAAGAGTTTCCAATGCGTACGTATATGTCTTTACGCTGCAAAACTGTTTTTCCTTATGAAGTGGTATTCTTACATATCCTTTCGAGAGAAAACTGTCCTGTGCCTTCTCTTTTGAGGCTACACACTTAGACATACACGCAACATGAAAGCTTTTCGACTTACAACGTGTTGTTTAGGAAAAACAAGATAATTTCGCACGATGCGGGATTTCCTTAAAACGTGATTTTCTGAAAAATTTTGACGAAAGAAAATTCTCCTTTTGGTTCTCTTTAGATGCTACATGTTAAGACGTACACGCCACAACAATTCTTTTCGAGATACAACGTGTAGTTTTGGAGATACAAGCTAATTTTGTACTATGCGTTATTTCTTCTCGTAAAGAGTTTCCAATGCGTACGTATATGTCTTTACTCTGCAAAACTGTATTTCCTTATGAAGTGGTATTCTTACATAATCCTTTCGAGAAGAAAACTGTCCTGTGCCTTCTCTTTTGAGGCTACACACTTAGACATACACGCAACATGAAAGCTTTTCGACTTACAACGTGTTGTTTAGGAAAAACAAGATAATTTCGCACGATGCGGGATTTCCTTAAAACGTGATTTTCTGAAAAATTTTGACGAAAGAAAATTCTCCTTTTGGTTCTCTTTAGATGCTACATGTTAAGACGTACACGCCACAACAATTCTTTTCGAGATACAACGTGTAGTTTTGGAGATACAAGCTAATTTTGTACTATGCGTTATTTCTTCTCGTAAAGAGTTTCCAATGCGTACGTATATGTCTTTACGCTACAAAACTGTATTTCCTTATGAAGTGGTATTCTTACATATCCTTTGAGAGAAAACTGTCCTGTGCCTTCTCTTTTGAGGCTACACACTTAGACATACACGCAACATGAAAGCTTTTCGACTTACAACGTGTTGTTTAGGAAAAACAAGATATTTCGCACGATGCGGGATTTCCTTAAAACGTGATTTTCTGAAAAATTTTGACGAAAGAAAATTCTCCTTTTGGTTCTCTTTAGATGCTACATGTTAAAACGTACACGCCACAACAATTCTTTTCGAGATACAACGTGTAGTTTTGGAGATACAAGCTAATTTTGTAATATGCGTTATTTCTTCTCGTAAAGAGTTTCCAATGCGTACGTATATGTCTTTACTCTGCAAAACTGTATTTCCTTATGAAGTGGTATTCTTACATATCCTTTCGAGAGAAAACTGTCCTGTGCCTTCTCTTTTGAGGCTACACACTTAGACATACACGCAACATGAAAGCTTTTCGACTTACAACGTGTTGTTTAGGAAAAACAAGATAATTTCGCACGATGCGGGATTTCCTTAAAACGTGATTTTCTGAAAAATTTTGACGAAAGAAAATTCTCCTTTTGGTTCTCTTTAGATGCTACATGTTAAGACGTACACGCCACAACAATTCTTTTCGAGATACAACGTGTAGTTTTGGAGATACAAGCTAATTTTGTACTATGCGTTATTTCTTCTCGTAAAGAGTTTCCAATGCGTACGTATATGTCTTTACTCTGCAAAACTGTATTTCCTTATGAAGTGGTATTCTTACATATCCTTTCGAGAGAAAACTGTCCTGTGCCTTCTCTTTTGAGGGGCTACACACTTAGACATACACGCAACATGAAAGCTTTTCGACTTACAACGTGTTGTTTAGGAAAAACAAGATAATTTCGCACGATGCGGGATTTCCTTAAAACGTGATTTTCTGAAAAATTTTGACGAAAGAAAATTCTCCTTTTGGTTCTCTTTAGATGCTACATGTTAAGACGTACACGCCACAACAATTCTTTTCGAGATACAACGTGTAGTTTTGGAGATACAAGCTAATTTTGTACTATGCGTTATTTCTTCTCGTAAAGAGTTTCCAATGCGTACGTATATGTCTTTACTCTGCAAAACTGTATTTCCTTATGAAGTGGTATTCTTACATATCCTTTCGAGAGAAAACTGTCCTGTGCCTTCTCTTTTGAGGCTACACACTTAGACATACACGCAACATGAAAGCTTTTCGACTTACAACGTGTTGTTTAGGAAAAACAAGATAATTTCGCACGATGCGGGATTTCCTTAAAACGTGATTTTCTGAAAAATTTTGACGAAAGAAAATTCTCCTTTTGGTTCTCTTTAGATGCTACATGTTAAGACGTACACGCCACAACAATTCTTTTCGAGATACAACGTGTAGTTTTGGAGATACAAGCTAATTTTGTACTATGCGTTATTTCTTCTCGTAAAGAGTTTCCAATGCGTACGTATATGTCTTTACTCTGCAAAACTGTATTTCCTTATGAAGTGGTATTCTTACATATCCTTTCGAGAGAAAACTGTCCTGTGCCTTCTCTTTTGAGGCTACACACTTAGACATACACGCAACATGAAAGCTTTTCGACTTACAACGTGTTGTTTAGGAAAAACAAGATAATTTCGCACGATGCGGGATTTCCTTAAAACGTGATTTTCTGAAAAATTTTGACGAAAGAAAATTCTCCTTTTGGTTCTCTTTAGATGCTACATGTTAAGACGTACACGCCACAACAATTCTTTTCGAGATACAACGTGTAGTTTTGGAGATACAAGCTAATTTTGTACTATGCGTTATTTCTTCTCGTAAAGAGTTTCCAATGCGTACGTATATGTCTTTACTCTGCAAAACTGTATTTCCTTATGAAGTGGTATTCTTACATATCCTTTCGAGAGAAAACTGTCCTGTGCCTTCTCTTTTGAGGCTACACACTTAGACATACACGCAACATGAAAGCTTTTCGACTTACAACGTGTTGTTTAGGAAAAACAAGATAATTTCGCACGATGCGGGATTTCCTTAAAACGTGATTTTCTGAAAAATTTTGACGAAAGAAAATTCTCCTTTTGGTTCTCTTTAGATGCTACATGTTAAGACGTACACGCCACAACAATTCTTTTCGAGATACAACGTGTAGTTTTGGAGATACAAGCTAATTTTGTACTATGCGTTATTTCTTCTCGTAAAGAGTTTCCAATGCGTACGTATATGTCTTTACTCTGCAAAACTGTATTTCCTTATGAAGTGGTATTCTTACATATCCTTTCGAGAGAAAACTGTCCTGTGCCTTCTCTTTTGAGGCTACACACTTAGACATACACGCAACATGAAAGCTTTTCGACTTACAACGTGTTGTTTAGGAAAAACAAGATAATTTCGCACGATGCGGGATTTCCTTAAAACGTGATTTTCTGAAAAATTTTGACGAAAGAAAATTCTCCTTTTGGTTCTCTTTAGATGCTACATGTTAAGACGTACACGCCACAACAATTCTTTTCGAGATACAACGTGTAGTTTTGGAGATACAAGCTAATTTTGTACTATGCGTTATTTCTTCTCGTAAAGAGTTTCCAATGCGTACGTATATGTCTTTACTCTGCAAAACTGTATTTCCTTATGAAGTGGTATTCTTACATATCCTTTCGAGAGAAAACTGTCCTGTGCCTTCTCTTTTGAGGCTACACACTTAGACATACACGCAACATGAAAGCTTTTCGACTTACAACGTGTTGTTTAGGAAAAACAAGATAATTTCGCACGATGCGGGATTTCCTTAAAACGTGATTTTCTGAAAAATTTTGACGAAAGAAAATTCTCCTTTTGGTTCTCTTTAGATGCTACATGTTAAGACGTACACGCCACAACAATTCTTTTCGAGATACAACGTGTAGTTTTGGAGATACAAGCTAATTTTGTACTATGCGTTATTTCTTCTCGTAAAGAGTTTCCAATGCGTACGTATATGTCTTTACTCTGCAAAACTGTATTTCCTTATGAAGTGGTATTCTTACATATCCTTTCGAGAGAAAACTGTCCTGTGCCTTCTCTTTTGAGGCTACACACTTAGACATACACGCAACATGAAAGCTTTTCGACTTACAACGTGTTGTTTAGGAAAAACAAGATAATTTCGCACGATGCGGGATTTCCTTAAAACGTGATTTTCTGAAAAATTTTGACGAAAGAAAATTCTCCTTTTGGTTCTCTTTAGATGCTACATGTTAAGACGTACACGCCACAACAATTCTTTTCGAGATACAACGTGTAGTTTTGGAGATACAAGCTAATTTTGTACTATGCGTTATTTCTTCTCGTAAAGAGTTTCCAATGCGTACGTATATGTCTTTACTCTGCAAAACTGTATTTCCTTATGAAGTGGTATTCTTACATATCCTTTCGAGAGAAAACTGTCCTGTGCCTTCTCTTTTGAGGCTACACACTTAGACATACACGCAACATGAAAGCTTTTCGACTTACAACGTGTTGTTTAGGAAAAACAAGATAATTTCGCACGATGCGGGATTTCCTTAAAACGTGATTTTCTGAAAAATTTTGACGAAAGAAAATTCTCCTTTTGGTTCTCTTTAGATGCTACATGTTAAGACGTACACGCCACAACAATTCTTTTCGAGATACAACGTGTAGTTTTGGAGATACAAGCTAATTTTGTACTATGCGTTATTTCTTCTCGTAAAGAGTTTCCAATGCGTACGTATATGTCTTTACTCTGCAAAACTGTATTTCCTTATGAAGTGGTATTCTTACATATCCTTTCGAGAGAAAACTGTCCTGTGCCTTCTCTTTTGAGGCTACACACTTAGACATACACGCAACATGAAAGCTTTTCGACTTACAACGTGTTGTTTAGGAAAAACAAGATAATTTCGCACGATGCGGGATTTCCTTAAAACGTGATTTTCTGAAAAATTTTGACGAAAGAAAATTCTCCTTTTGGTTCTCTTTAGATGCTACATGTTAAGACGTACACGCCACAACAATTCTTTTCGAGATACAACGTGTAGTTTTGGAGATACAAGCTAATTTTGTACTATGCGTTATTTCTTCTCGTAAAGAGTTTCCAATGCGTACGTATATGTCTTTACGCTGCAAAACTGTATTTCCTTATGAAGTGGTATTCTTACAAATCCTTTCGAGAGAAAACTGTCCTGTGCCTTCTCTTTTGAGGCTACACACTTAGACATACACGCAACATGAAAGCTTTTCGACTTACAACGTGTTGTTTAGGAAAAACAAGATAATTTCGCACGATGCGGGATTTCCTTAAAACGTGATTTTCTGAAAAATTTTGACGAAAGAAAATTCTCCTTTTGGTTCTCTTTAGATGCTACATGTTAAGACGTACACGCCACAACAATTCTTTTCGAGATACAACGTGTAGTTTTGGAGATACAAGCTAATTTTGTACTATGCGTTATTTCTTCTCGTAAAGAGTTTCCAATGCGTACGTATATGTCTTTACGCTGCAAAACTGTATTTCCTTATGAAGTGGTATTCTTACATATCCTTTCGAGAGAAAACTGTCCTGTGCCTTCTCTTTTGAGGCTACACACTTAGACATACACGCAACATGAAAGCTTTTCGACTTACAACGTGTTGTTTAGGAAAAACAAGATAATTTCGCACGATGCGGGATTTCCTTAAAACGTGATTTTCTGAAAAATTTTGACGAAAGAAAATTCTCCTTTTGGTTCTCCTTAGATGCTACATGTTAAGACGTACACGCCACAACAATTCTTTTCGAGATACAACGTGTAGTTTTGGAGATACAAGCTAATTTTGTACGATGCGTTATTTCTTCTCGTAAAGAGTTTCCAATGCGTACGTATATGTCTTTACTCTGCAAAACTCTATTTCCTTATGAAGTGGTATTCTTACATATCCTTTCGAGAGAAAACTGTCCTGTGCCTTCTCTTTTGAGGCTACACACTTAGACATACACGCAACATGAAAGCTTTTCGACTTACAACGTGTTGTTTAGGAAAAACAAGATAATTTCGCACGATGCGGGATTTCCTTAAAACGTGATTTTCTGAAAAATTTTGACGAAAGAAAATTCTCCTTTTGGTTCTCTTTAGATGCTACATGTTAAGACGTACACGCCACAACAATTCTTTTCGAGATACAACGTGTAGTTTTGGAGATACAAGCTAATTTTGTACTATGCGTTATTTCTTCTCGTAAAGAGTTTCCAATGCGTACGTATATGTCTTTACGCTGCAAAACTGTATTTCCTTATGAAGTGGTATTCTTACATATCCTTTCGAGAGAAAACTGTCCTGTGCCTTCTCTTTTGAGGCTACACACTTAGACATACACGCAACATGAAAGCTTTTCGACTTACAACGTGTTGTTTAGGAAAAACAAGATAATTTCGCACGATGCGGGATTTCCTTAAAACGTGATTTTCTGAAAAATTTTGACGAAAGAAAATTCTCCTTTTGGTTCTCTTTAGATGCTACATGTTAAGACGTGCACGCCACAACAATTCTTTTCGAGATACAACGTGTAGTTTTGGAGATACAAGCTAATTTTGTACTATGCGTTATTTCTTCTCGTAAAGAGTTTCCAATGCGTACGTATATGTCTTTACGCTGCAAAACTGTATTTCCTTATGAAGTGGTATTCTTACATATCCTTTCGAGAGAAAACTGTCCTGTGCCTTCTCTTTTGAGGCTACACACTTAGACATACATGCAACATGAAAGCTTTTCGACTTACAACGTGTTGTTTAGGAAAAACAAGATAATTTCGCACGATGCGGGATTTCCTTAAAACGTGATTTTCTGAAAAATTTTGACGAAAGAAAATTCTCCTTTTGGTTCTCTTTAGATGCTACATGTTAAGACGTACACGCCACAACAATTCTTTTCGAGATACAACGTGTAGTTTTGGAGATACAAGCTAATTTTGTACTATGCGTTATTTCTTCTCGTAAAGAGTTTCCAATGCGTACGTATATGTCTTTACGCTGCAAAACTGTATTTCCTTATGAAGTGGTATTCTTACATATCCTTTCGAGAGAAAACTGTCCTGTGCCTTCTCTTTTGAGGCTACACTCTTAGACATACACGCAACATGAAAGCTTTTCGACTTACAACGTGTTGTTTAGGAAAAACAAGATAATTTCGCACGATGCGGGATTTCCTTAAAACGTGATTTTCTGAAAAATTTTGACGAAAGAAAATTCTCCTTTTGGTTCTCTTTAGATGCTACATGTTAAGACGTACACGCCACAACAATTCTTTCCGAGATACAACGTGTAGTTTTGGAGATACAAGCTAATTTTGTACTATGCGTTATTTCTTCTCGTAAAGAGTTTCCAATGCGTACGTATATGTCTTTACGCTGCAAAACTGTATTTCCTTATGAAGTGGTATTCTTACATATCCTTTCGAGAGAAAACTGTCCTGTGCCTTCTCTTTTGAGGCTACACACTTAGACATACACGCAACATGAAAGCTTTTCGACTTACAACGTGTTGTTTAGGAAAAACAAGATAATTTCGCACGATGCGGGATTTCCTTAAAACGTGATTTTCTGAAAAATTTTGACGAAAGAAAATTCTCCTTTTGGTTCTCTTTAGATGCTACATGTTAAGACGTACACGCCACAACAATTCTTTTCGAGATACAACGTGTAGTTTGGAGATACAAGCTAATTTTGTACTATGCGTTATTCTTCTCGTAAAGAGTTTCCAATGCGTACGTATATGTCTTTACGCTGCAAAACTGTATTTCCTTATGAAGTGGTATTCTTACATATCCTTTCGAGAGAAAACTGTCCTGTGCCTTCTCTTTTGAGGCTACACTCTTAGAAATACACGCAACATGAAAGCTTTTCGACTTACAACGTGTTGTTTAGGAAAAACAAGATAATTTCGCACGATGCGGGATTTCCTTAAAACGTGATTTTCTGAAAAATTTTGACGAAAGAAAATTCTCCTTTTGGTTCTCTTTAGATGCTACATGTTAAGACGTACACGCCACAACAATTCTTTTCGAGATACAACGTGTAGTTTTGGAGATACAAGCTAATTTTGTACTATGCGTTATTTCTTCTCGTAAAGAGTTTCCAATGCGTACGTATATGTCTTTACTCTGCAAAACTGTATTTCCTTATGAAGTGGTATTCTTACATATCCTTTCGAGAGAAAACTGTCCTGTGCCTTCTCTTTTGAGGCTACACACTTAGACATACACGCAACATGAAAGCTTTTCGAATTACAACGTGTTGTTTAGGAAAAACAAGATAATTTCGCACGATGCGGGATTTCCTTAAAACGTGATTTTCTGAAAAATTTTGACGAAAGAAAATTCTCCTTTTGGTTCTCTTTAGATGCTACATGTTAAGACGTACACGCCACAACAATTCTTTTCGAGATACAACGTGTAGTTTTGGAGATACAAGCTAATTTTGTACTATGCGTTATTTCTTCTCGTAAAGAGTTTCCAATGCGTACGTATATGTCTTTACGCTGCAAAACTGTATTTCCTTATGAAGTGGTATTCTTACATATCCTTTCGAGAGAAAACTGTCCTGTGCCTTCTCTTTTGAGGCTACACACTTAGACATACACGCAACATGAAAGCTTTTCGACTTACAACGTGTTGTTTAGGAAAAACAAGATAATTTCGCACGATGCGGGATTTCCTTAAAACGTGATTTTCTGAAAAATTTTGACGAAAGAAAATTCTCCTTTTGGTTCTCTTTAGATGCTACATGTTAAGACGTACACGCCACAACAATTCTTTTCGAGATACAACGTGTAGTTTTGGAGATACAAGCTAATTTTGTACTATGCGTTATTTCTTCTCGTAAAGAGTTTCCAATGCGTACGTATATGTCTTTACTCTGCAAAACTGTATTTCCTTATGAAGTGGTATTCTTACATATCCTTTCGAGAGAAAACTGTCCTGTGCCTTCTCTTTTGAGGCTACACACTTAGACATACACGCAACATGAAAGCTTTTCGACTTACAACGTGTTGTTTAGGAAAAACAAGATAATTTCGCACGATGCGGGATTTCCTTAAAACGTGATTTTCTGAAAAATTTTGACGAAAGAAAATTCTCCTTTTGGTTCTCTTTAGATGCTACATGTTAAGACGTACACGCCACAACAATTCTTTTCGAGATACAACGTGTAGTTTTGGAGATACAAGCTAATTTTGTAAGATGCGTTATTTCTTCTCGTAAAGAGTTTCCAATGCGTACGTATATGTCTTTACGCTGCAAAACTGTATTTCCTTATGAAGTGGTATTCTTACATATCCTTTCGAGAGAAAACTGTCCTGTGCCTTCTCTTTTGAGGCTACACACTTAGACATACACGCAACATGAAAGCTTTTCGACTTACAACGTGTTGTTTAGGAAAAACAAGATAATTTCGCACGATGCGGGATTTCCTTAAAACGTGATTTTCTGAAAAATTTTGACGAAAGAAAATTCTCCTTTTGGTTCTCTTTAGATGCTACATGTTAAGACGTACACGCCACAACAATTCTTTTCGAGATACAACGTGTAGTTTTGGAGATACAAGCTAATTTTGTACTATGCGTTATTTCTTCTTGTAAAGAGTTTCCAATGCGTACGTATATGTCTTTACGCTGCAAAACTGTATTTCCTTATGAAGTGGTATTCTTACATATCCTTTCGAGAGAAAACTGTCCTGTGCCTTCTCTTTTGAGGCTACACACTTAGACATACACGCAACATGAAAGCTTTTCGACTTACAACGTGTTGTTTAGGAAAAACAAGATAATTTCGCACGATGCGGGATTTCCTTAAAACGTGATTTTCTGAAAAATTTTGACGAAAGAAAATTCTCCTTTTGGTTCTCTTTAGATGCTACATGTTAAGACGTACACGCCACAACAATTCTTTTCGAGATACAACGTGTAGTTTTGGAGATACAAGCTAATTTTGTACTATGCGTTATTTCTTCTCGTAAAGAGTTTCCAATGCGTACGTATATGTCTTTACTCTGCAAAACTGTATTTCCTTATGAAGTGGTATTCTTACATATCCTTTCGAGAGAAAACTGTCCTGTGCCTTCTCTTTTGAGGCTACACACTTAGACATACACGCAACATGAAAGCTTTTCGACTTACAACGTGTTGTTTAGGAAAAACAAGATAATTTCGCACGATGCGGGATTTCCTTAAAACGTGATTTTCTGAAAAATTTTGACGAAAGAAAATTCTCCTTTTGGTTCTCTTTAGATGCTACATGTTAAGACGTACACGCCACAACAATTCTTTTCGAGATACAACGTGTAGTTTTGGAGATACAAGCTAATTTTGTACTATGCGTTATTTCTTCTCGTAAAGAGTTTCCAATGCGTACGTATATGTCTTTACGCTGCAAAACTGTATTTCCTTATGAAGTGGTATTCTTACAAATCCTTTCGAGAGAAAACTGTCCTGTGCCTTCTCTTTTGAGGCTACACACTTAGACATACACGCAACATGAAAGCTTTTCGACTTACAACGTGTTGTTTAGGAAAAACAAGATAATTTCGCACGATGCGGGATTTCCTTAAAACGTGATTTTCTGAAAAATTTTGACGAAAGAAAATTCTCCTTTTGGTTCTCTTTAGATGCTACATGTTAAGACGTACACGCCACAACAATTCTTTTCGAGATACAACGTGTAGTTTTGGAGATACAAGCTAATTTTGTACTATGCGTTATTTCTTCTCGTAAAGAGTTTCCAATGCGTACGTATATGTCTTTACGCTGCAAAACTGTATTTCCTTATGAAGTGGTATTCTTACATATCCTTTCGAGAGAAAACTGTCCTGTGCCTTCTCTTTTGAGGCTACACACTTAGACATACACGCAACATGAAAGCTTTTCGACTTACAACGTGTTGTTTAGGAAAAACAAGATAATTTCGCACGATGCGGGATTTCCTTAAAACGTGATTTTCTGAAAAATTTTGACGAAAGAAAATTCTCCTTTTGGTTCTCCTTAGATGCTACATGTTAAGACGTACACGCCACAACAATTCTTTTCGAGATACAACGTGTAGTTTTGGAGATACAAGCTAATTTTGTACGATGCGTTATTTCTTCTCGTAAAGAGTTTCCAATGCGTACGTATATGTCTTTACTCTGCAAAACTCTATTTCCTTATGAAGTGGTATTCTTACATATCCTTTCGAGAGAAAACTGTCCTGTGCCTTCTCTTTTGAGGCTACACACTTAGACATACACGCAACATGAAAGCTTTTCGACTTACAACGTGTTGTTTAGGAAAAACAAGATAATTTCGCACGATGCGGGATTTCCTTAAAACGTGATTTTCTGAAAAATATTGACGAAAGAAAATTCTCCTTTTGGTTCTCTTTAGATGCTACATGTTAAGACGTACACGCCACAACAATTCTTTTCGAGATACAACGTGTAGTTTTGGAGATACAAGCTAATTTTGTACTATGCGTTATTTCTTCTCGTAAAGAGTTTCCAATGCGTACGTATATGTCTTTACGCTGCAAAACTGTATTTCCTTATGAAGTGGTATTCTTACATATCCTTTCGAGAGAAAACTGTCCTGTGCCTTCTCTTTTGAGGCTACACACTTAGACATACACGCAACATGAAAGCTTTTCGACTTACAACGTGTTGTTTAGGAAAAACAAGATAATTTCGCACGATGCGGGATTTCCTTAAAACGTGATTTTCTGAAAAATTTTGACGAAAGAAAATTCTCCTTTTGGTTCTCTTTAGATGCTACATGTTAAGACGTGCACGCCACAACAATTCTTTTCGAGATACAACGTGTAGTTTTGGAGATACAAGCTAATTTTGTACTATGCGTTATTTCTTCTCGTAAAGAGTTTCCAATGCGTACGTATATGTCTTTACGCTGCAAAACTGTATTTCCTTATGAAGTGGTATTCTTACATATCCTTTCGAGAGAAAACTGTCCTGTGCCTTCTCTTTTGAGGCTACACACTTAGACATACACGCAACATGAAAGCTTTTCGACTTACAACGTGTTGTTTAGGAAAAACAAGATAATTTCGCACGATGCGGGATTTCCTTAAAACGTGATTTTCTGAAAAATTTTGACGAAAGAAAATTCTCCTTTTGGTTCTCTTTAGATGCTACATGTTAAGACGTACACGCCACAACAATTCTTTTCGAGATACAACGTGTAGTTTTGGAGATACAAGCTAATTTTGTACTATGCGTTATTTCTTCTCGTAAAGAGTTTCCAATGCGTACGTATATGTCTTTACGCTGCAAAACTGTATTTCCTTATGAAGTGGTATTCTTACATATCCTTTCGAGAGAAAACTGTCCTGTGCCTTCTCTTTTGAGGCTACACTCTTAGACATACACGCAACATGAAAGCTTTTCGACTTACAACGTGTTGTTTAGGAAAAACAAGATAATTTCGCACGATGCGGGATTTCCTTAAAACGTGATTTTCTGAAAAATTTTGACGAAAGAAAATTCTCCTTTTGGTTCTCTTTAGATGCTACATGTTAAGACGTACACGCCACAACAATTCTTTCCGAGATACAACGTGTAGTTTTGGAGATACAAGCTAATTTTGTACTATGCGTTATTTCTTCTCGTAAAGAGTTTCCAATGCGTACGTATATGTCTTTACGCTGCAAAACTGTATTTCCTTATGAAGTGGTATTCTTACATATCCTTTCGAGAGAAAACTGTCCTGTGCCTTCTCTTTTGAGGCTACACACTTAGACATACACGCAACATGAAAGCTTTTCGACTTACAACGTGTTGTTTAGGAAAAACAAGATAATTTCGCACGATGCGGGATTTCCTTAAAACGTGATTTTCTGAAAAATTTTGACGAAAGAAAATTCTCCTTTTGGTTCTCTTTAGATGCTACATGTTAAGACGTACACGCCACAACAATTCTTTTCGAGATACAACGTGTAGTTTTGGAGATACAAGCTAATTTTGTAAGATGCGTTATTTCTTCTCGTAAAGAGTTTCCAATGCGTACGTATATGTCTTTACGCTGCAAAACTGTATTTCCTTATGAAGTGGTATTCTTACATATCCTTTCGAGAGAAAACTGTCCTGTGCCTTCTCTTTTGAGGCTACACACTTAGACATACACGCAACATGAAAGCTTTTCGACTTACAACGTGTTGTTTAGGAAAAACAAGATAATTTCGCACGATGCGGGATTTCCTTAAAACGTGATTTTCTGAAAAATTTTGACGAAAGAAAATTCTCCTTTTGGTTCTCTTTAGATGCTACATGTTAAGACGTACACGCCACAACAATTCTTTTCGAGATACAACGTGTAGTTTTGGAGATACAAGCTAATTTTGTACTATGCGTTATTTCTTCTTGTAAAGAGTTTCCAATGCGTACGTATATGTCTTTACGCTGCAAAACTGTATTTCCTTATGAAGTGGTATTCTTACATATCCTTTCGAGAGAAAACTGTCCTGTGCCTTCTCTTTTGAGGCTACACACTTAGACATACACGCAACATGAAAGCTTTTCGACTTACAACGTGTTGTTTAGGAAAAACAAGATAATTTCGCACGATGCGGGATTTCCTTAAAACGTGATTTTCTGAAAAATTTTGACGAAAGAAAATTCTCCTTTTGGTTCTCTTTAGATGCTACATGTTAAGACGTACACGCCACAACAATTCTTTTCGAGATACAACGTGTAGTTTTGGAGATACAAGCTAATTTTGTACTATGCGTTATTTCTTCTCGTAAAGAGTTTCCAATGCGTACGTATATGTCTTTACTCTGCAAAACTGTATTTCCTTATGAAGTGGTATTCTTACATATCCTTTCGAGAGAAAACTGTCCTGTGCCTTCTCTTTTGAGGCTACACACTTAGACATACACGCAACATGAAAGCTTTTCGACTTACAACGTGTTGTTTAGGAAAAACAAGATAATTTCGCACGATGCGGGATTTCCTTAAAACGTGATTTTCTGAAAAATTTTGACGAAAGAAAATTCTCCTTTTGGTTCTCTTTAGATGCTACATGTTAAGACGTACACGCCACAACAATTCTTTTCGAGATACAACGTGTAGTTTTGGAGATACAAGCTAATTTTGTACTATGCGTTATTTCTTCTCGTAAAGAGTTTCCAATGCGTACGTATATGTCTTTACGCTGCAAAACTGTATTTCCTTATGAAGTGGTATTCTTACATATCCTTTCGAGAGAAAACTGTCCTGTGCCTTCTCTTTTGAGGCTACACACTTAGACATACACGCAACATGAAAGCTTTTCGACTTACAACGTGTTGTTTAGGAAAAACAAGATAATTTCGCACGATGCGGGATTTCCTTAAAACGTGATTTTCTGAAAAATTTTGACGAAAGAAAATTCTCCTTTTGGTTCTCTTTAGATGCTACATGTTAAGACGTACACGCCACAACAATTCTTTTCGAGATACAACGTGTAGTTTGGAGATACAAGCTAATTTTGTACTATGCGTTATTTCTTCTCGTAAAGAGTTTCCAATGCGTACGTATATGTCTTTACGCTGCAAAACTGTATTTCCTTATGAAGTGGTATTCTTACATATCCTTTCGAGAGAAAACTGTCCTGTGCCTTCTCTTTTGAGGCTACACTCTTAGACATACACGCAACATGAAAGCTTTTCGACTTACAACGTGTTGTTTAGGAAAAACAAGATAATTTCGCCCGATGCGGGATTTCCTTAAAACGTGATTTTCTGAAAAATTTTGACGAAAGAAAATTCTCCTTTTTGTTCTCTTTAGATGCTACATGTTAAGACGTACACGCCACAACAATTCTTTTCGAGATACAACGTGTAGTTTTGGAGATACAAGCTAATTTTGTACTATGCGTTATTTCTTCTCGTAAAGAGTTTCCAATGCGTACGTATATGTCTTTACTCTGCAAAACTGTATTTCCTTATGAAGTGGTATTCTTACATATCCTTTCGAGAGAAAACTGTCCTGTGCCTTCTCTTTTGAGGCTACACACTTAGACATACACGCAACATGAAAGCTTTTCGAATTACAACGTGTTGTTTAGGAAAAACAAGATAATTTCGCACGGTGCGGGATTTCCTTAAAACGTGATTTTCTGAAAAATTTTGACGAAAGAAAATTCTCCTTTTGGTTCTCTTTAGATGCTACATGTTAAGACGTACACGCCACAACAATTCTTTTCGAGATACAACGTGTAGTTTTGGAGATACAAGCTAATTTTGTACTATGCGTTATTTCTTCTCGTAAAGAGTTTCCAATGCGTACGTATATGTCTTTACGCTGCAAAACTGTATTTCCTTATGAAGTGGTATTCTTACATATCCTTTCGAGAGAAAACTGTCCTGTGCCTTCTCTTTTGAGGCTACACACTTAGACATACACGCAACATGAAAGCTTTTCGACTTACAACGTGTTGTTTAGGAAAAACAAGATAATTTCGCACGATGCGGGATTTCCTTAAAACGTGATTTTCTGAAAAATTTTGACGAAAGAAAATTCTCCTTTTGGTTCTCTTTAGATGCTACATGTTAAGACGTACACGCCACAACAATTCTTTTCGAGATACAACGTGTAGTTTTGGAGATACAAGCTAATTTTGTACTATGCGTTATTTCTTCTCGTAAAGAGTTTCCAATGCGTACGTATATGTCTTTACTCTGCAAAACTGTATTTCCTTATGAAGTGGTATTCTTACATATCCTTTCGAGAGAAAACTGTCCTGTGCCTTCTCTTTTGAGGCTACACACTTAGACATACACGCAACATGAAAGCTTTTCGACTTACAACGTGTTGTTTAGGAAAAACAAGATAATTTCGCACGATGCGGGATTTCCTTAAAACGTGATTTTCTGAAAAATTTTGACGAAAGAAAATTCTCCTTTTGGTTCTCTTTAGATGCTACATGTTAAGACGTACACGCCACAACAATTCTTTTCGAGATACAACGTGTAGTTTTGGAGATACAAGCTAATTTTGTAAGATGCGTTATTTCTTCTCGTAAAGAGTTTCCAATGCGTACGTATATGTCTTTACGCTGCAAAACTGTATTTCCTTATGAAGTGGTATTCTTACATATCCTTTCGAGAGAAAACTGTCCTGTGCCTTCTCTTTTGAGGCTACACACTTAGACATACACGCAACATGAAAGCTTTTCGACTTACAACGTGTTGTTTAGGAAAAACAAGATAATTTCGCACGATGCGGGATTTCCTTAAAACGTGATTTTCTGAAAAATTTTGACGAAAGAAAATTCTCCTTTTGGTTCTCTTTAGATGCTACATGTTAAGACGTACACGCCACAACAATTCTTTTCGAGATACAACGTGTAGTTTTGGAGATACAAGCTAATTTTGTACTATGCGTTATTTCTTCTTGTAAAGAGTTTCCAATGCGTACGTATATGTCTTTACTCTGCAAAACTGTATTTCCTTATGAAGTGGTATTCTTACATATCCTTTCGAGAGAAAACTGTCCTGTGCCTTCTCTTTTGAGGCTACACACTTAGACATACACGCAACATGAAAGCTTTTCGACTTACAACGTGTTGTTTAGGAAAAACAAGATAATTTCGCACGATGCGGGATTTCCTTAAAACGTGATTTTCTGAAAAATTTTGACGAAAGAAAATTCTCCTTTTGGTTCTCTTTAGATGCTACATGTTAAGACGTACACGCCACAACAATTCTTTTCGAGATACAACGTGTAGTTTTGGAGATACAAGCTAATTTTGTACTATGCGTTATTTCTTCTCGTAAAGAGTTTCCAATGCGTACGTATATGTCTTTACTCTGCAAAACTGTATTTCCTTATGAAGTGGTATTCTTACATATCCTTTCGAGAGAAAACTGTCCTGTGCCTTCTCTTTTGAGGCTACACACTTAGACATACACGCAACATGAAAGCTTTTCGACTTACAACGTGTCGTTTAGGAAAAACAAGATAATTTCGCACGATGCGGGATTTCCTTAAAACGTGATTTTCTGAAAAATTTTGACGAAAGAAAATTCTCCTTTTGGTTCTCTTTAGATGCTACATGTTAAGACGTACACGCCACAACAATTCTTTTCGAGATACAACGTGTAGTTTTGGAGATACAAGCTAATTTTGTACTATGCGTTATTTCTTCTCGTAAAGAGTTTCCAATGCGTACGTATATGTCTTTACGCTGCAAAACTGTATTTCCTTATGAAGTGGTATTCTTACATATCCTTTCGAGAGAAAACTGTCCTGTGCCTTCTCTTTTGAGGCTACACACTTAGACATACACGCAACATGAAAGCTTTTCGACTTACAACGTGTTGTTTAGGAAAAACAAGATAATTTCGCACGATGCGGGATTTCCTTAAAACGTGATTTTCTGAAAAATTTTGACGAAAGAAAATTCTCCTTTTGGTTCTCTTTAGATGCTACATGTTAAGACGTACACGCCACAACAATTCTTTTCGAGATACAACGTGTAGTTTTGGAGATACAAGCTAATTTTGTACTATGCGTTATTTCTTCTCGTAAAGAGTTTCCAATGCGTACGTATATGTCTTTACTCTGCAAAACTGTATTTCCTTATGAAGTGGTATTCTTACATATCCTTTCGAGAGAAAACTGTCCTGTGCCTTCTCTTTTGAGGCTACACACTTAGACATACACGCAACATGAAAGCTTTTCGACTTACAACGTGTTGTTTAGGAAAAACAAGATAATTTCGCACGATGCGGGATTTCCTTAAAACGTGATTTTCTGAAAAATTTTGACGAAAGAAAATTCTCCTTTTGGTTCTCTTTAGATGCTACATGTTAAGACGTACACGCCACAACAATTCTTTTCGAGATACAACGTGTAGTTTTGGAGATACAAGCTAATTTTGTAAGATGCGTTATTTCTTCTCGTAAAGAGTTTCCAATGCGTACGTATATGTCTTTACGCTGCAAAACTGTATTTCCTTATGAAGTGGTATTCTTACATATCCTTTCGAGAGAAAACTGTCCTGTGCCTTCTCTTTTGAGGCTACACACTTAGACATACACGCAACATGAAAGCTTTTCGACTTACAACGTGTTGTTTAGGAAAAACAAGATAATTTCGCACGATGCGGGATTTCCTTAAAACGTGATTTTCTGAAAAATTTTGACGAAAGAAAATTCTCCTTTTGGTTCTCTTTAGATGCTACATGTTAAGACGTACACGCCACAACAATTCTTTTCGAGATACAACGTGTAGTTTTGGAGATACAAGCTAATTTTGTACTATGCGTTATTTCTTCTCATAAAGAGTTTCCAATGCGTACGTATATGTCTTTACTCTGCAAAACTGTATTTCCTTATGAAGTGGTATTCTTACATATCCTTTCGAGAGAAAACTGTCCTGTGCCTTCTCTTTTGAGGCTACACACTTAGACATACACGCAACATGAAAGCTTTTCGACTTACAACGTGTTGTTTAGGAAAAACAAGATAATTTCGCACGATGCGGGATTTCCTTAAAACGTGATTTTCTGAAAAATTTTGACGAAAGAAAATTCTCCTTTTGGTTCTCTTTAGATGCTACATGTTAAGACGTACACGCCACAACAATTCTTTTCGAGATACAACGTGTAGTTTTGGAGATACAAGCTAATTTTGTACTATGCGTTATTTCTTCTCGTAAAGAGTTTCCAATGCGTACGTATATGTCTTTACGCTGCAAAACTGTATTTCCTTATGAAGTGGTATTCTTACATATCCTTTCGAGAGAAAACTGTCCTGTGCCTTCTCTTTTGAGGCTACACACTTAGACATACACGCAACATGAAAGCTTTTCGACTTACAACGTGTTGTTTAGGAAAAACAAGATAATTTCGCACGATGCGGGATTTCCTTAAAACGTGATTTTCTGAAAAATTTTGACGAAAGAAAATTCTCCTTTTGGTTCTCTTTAGATGCTACATGTTAAGACGTACACGCCACAACAATTCTTTTCGAGATACAACGTGTAGTTTGGAGATACAAGCTAATTTTGTACTATGCGTTATTTCTTCTCGTAAAGAGTTTCCAATGCGTACGTATATGTCTTTACGCTGCAAAACTGTATTTCCTTATGAAGTGGTATTCTTACATATCCTTTCGAGAGAAAACTGTCCTGTGCCTTCTCTTTTGAGGCTACACTCTTAGACATACACGCAACATGAAAGCTTTTCGACTTACAACGTGTTGTTTAGGAAAAACAAGATAATTTCGCACGATGCGGGATTTCCTTAAAACGTGATTTTCTGAAAAATTTTGACGAAAGAAAATTCTCCTTTTGGTTCTCTTTAGATGCTACATGTTAAGACGTACACGCCACAACAATTCTTTTCGAGATACAACGTGTAGTTTTGGAGATACAAGCTAATTTTGTACTATGCGTTATTTCTTCTCGTAAAGAGTTTCCAATGCGTACGTATATGTCTTTACTCTGCAAAACTGTATTTCCTTATGAAGTGGTATTCTTACATATCCTTTCGAGAGAAAACTGTCCTGTGCCTTCTCTTTTGAGGCTACACACTTAGACATACACGCAACATGAAAGCTTTTCGAATTACAACGTGTTGTTTAGGAAAAACAAGATAATTTCGCACGATGCGGGATTTCCTTAAAACGTGATTTTCTGAAAAATTTTGACGAAAGAAAATTCTCCTTTTGGTTCTCTTTAGATGCTACATGTTAAGACGTACACGCCACAACAATTCTTTTCGAGATACAACGTGTAGTTTTGGAGATACAAGCTAATTTTGTACTATGCGTTATTTCTTCTCGTAAAGAGTTTCCAATGCGTACGTATATGTCTTTACGCTGCAAAACTGTATTTCCTTATGAAGTGGTATTCTTACATATCCTTTCGAGAGAAAACTGTCCTGTGCCTTCTCTTTTGAGGCTACACACTTAGACATACACGCAACATGAAAGCTTTTCGACTTACAACGTGTTGTTTAGGAAAAACAAGATAATTTCGCACGATGCGGGATTTCCTTAAAACGTGATTTTCTGAAAAATTTTGACGAAAGAAAATTCTCCTTTTGGTTCTCTTTAGATGCTACATGTTAAGACGTACACGCCACAACAATTCTTTTCGAGATACAACGTGTAGTTTTGGAGATACAAGCTAATTTTGTACTATGCGTTATTTCTTCTCGTAAAGAGTTTCCAATGCGTACGTATATGTCTTTACTCTGCAAAACTGTATTTCCTTATGAAGTGGTATTCTTACATATCCTTTCGAGAGAAAACTGTCCTGTGCCTTCTCTTTTGAGGCTACACACTTAGACATACACGCAACATGAAAGCTTTTCGACTTACAACGTGTTGTTTAGGAAAAACAAGATAATTTCGCACGATGCGGGATTTCCTTAAAACGTGATTTTCTGAAAAATTTTGACGAAAGAAAATTCTCCTTTTGGTTCTCTTTAGATGCTACATGTTAAGACGTACACGCCACAACAATTCTTTTCGAGATACAACGTGTAGTTTTGGAGATACAAGCTAATTTTGTACTATGCGTTATTTCTTCTCGTAAAGAGTTTCCAATGCGTACGTATATGTCTTTACTCTGCAAAACTGTATTTCCTTATGAAGTGGTATTCTTACATATCCTTTCGAGAGAAAACTGTCCTGTGCCTTCTCTTTTGAGGCTACACACTTAGACATACACGCAACATGAAAGCTTTTCGACTTACAACGTGTTGTTTAGGAAAAACAAGATAATTTCGCACGATGCGGGATTTCCTTAAAACGTGATTTTCTGAAAAATTTTGACGAAAGAAAATTCTCCTTTTGGTTCTCTTTAGATGCTACATGTTAAGACGTACACGCCACAACAATTCTTTTCGAGATACAACGTGTAGTTTTGGAGATACAAGCTAATTTTGTACTATGCGTTATTTCTTTTCGTAAAGAGTTCCCAATGCGTACGTATATGTCTTTACGCTGCAAAACTGTATTTCCTTATGAAGTGGTATTCTTACATATCCTTTCGAGAGAAAACTGTCCTGTGCCTTCTCTTTTGAGGCTACACACTTAGACATACACGCAACATGAAAGCTTTTCGACTTACAACGTGTTGTTTAGGAAAAACAAGATAATTTCGCACGATGCGGGATTTCCTTAAAACGTGATTTTCTGAAAAATTTTGACGAAAGAAAATTCTCCTTTTGGTTCTCTTTAGATGCTACATGTTAAGACGTACACGCCACAACAATTCTTTTCGAGATACAACGTGTAGTTTTGGAGATACAAGCTAATTTTGTACTATGCGTTATTTCTTCTCGTAAAGAGTTTCCAATGCGTACGTATATGTCTTTACTCTGCAAAACTGTATTTCCTTATGAAGTGGTATTCTTACATATCCTTTCGAGAGAAAACTGTCCTGTGCCTTCTCTTTTGAGGCTACACACTTAGACATACACGCAACATGAAAGCTTTTCGACTTACAACGTGTTGTTTAGGAAAAACAAGATAATTTCGCACGATGCGGGATTTCCTTAAAACGTGATTTTCTGAAAAATTTTGACGAAAGAAAATTCTCCTTTTGGTTCTCTTTAGATGCTACATGTTAAGACGTACACGCCACAACAATTCTTTTCGAGATACAACGTGTAGTTTTGGAGATACAAGCTAATTTTGTACTATGCGTTATTTCTTCTCGTAAAGAGTTTCCAATGCGTACGTATATGTCTTTACTCTGCAAAACTGTATTTCCTTATGAAGTGGTATTCTTACATATCCTTTCGAGAGAAAACTGTCCTGTGCCTTCTCTTTTGAGGCTACACACTTAGACATACACGCATCATGAAAGCTTTTCGACTTACAACGTGTTGTTTAGGAAAAACAAGATAATTTCGCACGATGCGGGATTTCCTTAAAACGTGATTTTCTGAAAAATTTTGACGAAAGAAAATTCTCCTTTTGGTTCTCTTTAGATGCTACATGTTAAGACGTACACGCCACAACAATTCTTTTCGAGATACAACGTGTAGTTTTGGAGATACAAGCTAATTTTGTACTATGCGTTATTTCTTCTCGTAAAGAGTTTCCAATGCGTACGTATATGTCTTTACGCTGCAAAACTGTATTTCCTTATGAAGTGGTATTCTTACATATCCTTTCGAGAGAAAACTGTCCTGTGCCTTCTCTTTTGAGGCTACACACTTAGACATACACGCAACATGAAAGCTTTTCGACTTACAACGTGTTGTTTAGGAAAAACAAGATAATTTCGCACGATGCGGGATTTCCTTAAAACGTGATTTTCTGAAAAATTTTGACGAAAGAAAATTCTCCTTTTGGTTCTCTTTAGATGCTACATGTTAAGACGTACACGCCACAACAATTCTTTTCGAGATACAACGTGTAGTTTTGGAGATACAAGCTAATTTTGTACTATGCGTTATTTCTTTTCGTAAAGAGTTCCCAATGCGTACGTATATGTCTTTACGCTGCAAAACTGTATTTCCTTATGAAGTGGTATTCTTACATATCCTTTCGAGAGAAAACTGTCCTGTGCCTTCTCTTTTGAGGCTACACACTTAGACATACACGCAACATGAAAGCTTTTCGACTTACAACGTGTTGTTTAGGAAAAACAAGATAATTTCGCACGATGCGGGATTTCCTTAAAACGTGATTTTCTGAAAAATTTTGACGAAAGAAAATTCTCCTTTTGGTTCTCTTTAGATGCTACATGTTAAGACGTACACGCCACAACAATTCTTTTCGAGATACAACGTGTAGTTTTGGAGATACAAGCTAATTTTGTACTATGCGTTATTTCTTCTCGTAAAGAGTTTCCAATGCGTACGTATATGTCTTTACTCTGCAAAACTGTATTTCCTTATGAAGTGGTATTCTTACATATCCTTTCGAGAGAAAACTGTCCTGTGCCTTCTCTTTTGAGGCTACACACTTAGACATACACGCAACATGAAAGCTTTTCGACTTACAACGTGTTGTTTAGGAAAAACAAGATAATTTCGCACGATGCGTGATTTCCTTAAAACGTGATTTTCTGAAAAATTTTGACGAAAGAAAATTCTCCTTTTGGTTCTCTTTAGATGCTACATGTTAAGACGTACACGCCACAACAATTCTTTTCGAGATACAACGTGTAGTTTTGGAGATACAAGCTAATTTTGTACTATGCGTTATTTCTTCTCGTAAAGAGTTTCCAATGCGTACGTATATGTCTTTACTCTGCAAAACTGTATTTCCTTATGAAGTGGTATTCTTACATATCCTTTCGAGAGAAAACTGTCCTGTGCCTTCTCTTTTGAGGCTACACACTTAGACATACACGCATCATGAAAGCTTTTCGACTTACAACGTGTTGTTTAGGAAAAACAAGATAATTTCGCACGATGCGGGATTTCCTTAAAACGTGATTTTCTGAAAAATTTTGACGAAAGAAAATTCTCCTTTTGGTTCTCTTTAGATGCTACATGTTAAGACGTACACGCCACAACAATTCTTTTCGAGATACAACGTGTAGTTTTGGAGATACAAGCTAATTTTGTACTATGCGTTATTTCTTCTCGTAAAGAGTTTCCAATGCGTACGTATATGTCTTTACGCTGCAAAACTGTATTTCCTTATGAAGTGGTATTCTTACATATCCTTTCGAGAGAAAACTGTCCTGTGCCTTCTCTTTTGAGGCTACACACTTAGACATACACGCAACATGAAAGCTTTTCGACTTACAACGTGTTGTTTAGGAAAAACAAGATAATTTCGCACGATGCGGGATTTCCTTAAAACGTGATTTTCTGAAAAATTTTGACGAAAGAAAATTCTCCTTTTGGTTCTCTTTAGATGCTACATGTTAAGACGTACACGCCACAACAATTCTTTTCGAGATACAACGTGTAGTTTTGGAGATACAAGCTAATTTTGTACTATGCGTTATTTCTTTTCGTAAAGAGTTCCCAATGCGTACGTATATGTCTTTACGCTGCAAAACTGTATTTCCTTATGAAGTGGTATTCTTACATATCCTTTCGAGAGAAAACTGTCCTGTGCCTTCTCTTTTGAGGCTACACACTTAGACATACACGCAACATGAAAGCTTTTCGACTTACAACGTGTTGTTTAGGAAAAACAAGATAATTTCGCACGATGCGGGATTTCCTTAAAACGTGATTTTCTGAAAAATTTTGACGAAAGAAAATTCTCCTTTTGGTTCTCTTTAGATGCTACATGTTAAGACGTACACGCCACAACAATTCTTTTCGAGATACAACGTGTAGTTTTGGAGATACAAGCTAATTTTGTACTATGCGTTATTTCTTCTCGTAAAGAGTTTCCAATGCGTACGTATATGTCTTTACTCTGCAAAACTGTATTTCCTTATGAAGTGGTATTCTTACATATCCTTTCGAGAGAAAACTGTCCTGTGCCTTCTCTTTTGAGGCTACACACTTAGACATACACGCAACATGAAAGCTTTTCGACTTACAACGTGTTGTTTAGGAAAAACAAGATAATTTCGCACGATGCGTGATTTCCTTAAAACGTGATTTTCTGAAAAATTTTGACGAAAGAAAATTCTCCTTTTGGTTCTCTTTAGATGCTACATGTTAAGACGTACACGCCACAACAATTCTTTTCGAGATACAACGTGTAGTTTTGGAGATACAAGCTAATTTTGTACTATGCGTTATTTCTTCTCGTAAAGAGTTTCCAATGCGTAAGTATATGTCTTTACGCTGCAAAACTGTATTTCCTTATGAAGTGGTATTCTTACATATCCTTTCGAGAGAAAACTGTCCTGTGCCTTCTCTTTTGAGGCTACACACTTAGACATACACGCAACATGAAAGCTTTTCGACTTACAACGTGTTGTTTAGGAAAAACAAGATAATTTCGCACGATGCGGGATTTCCTTAAAACGTGATTTTCTGAAAAATTTTGACGAAAGAAAATTCTCCTTTTGGTTCTCTTTAGATGCTACATGTTAAGACGTACACGCCACAACAATTCTTTTCGAGATACAACGTGTAGTTTTGGAGATACAAGCTAATTTTGTACTATGCGTTATTTCTTCTCGTAAAGAGTTTCCAATGCGTACGTATATGTCTTTACGCTGCAAAACTGTATTTCCTTATGAAGTGGTATTCTTACATATCCTTTCGAGAGAAAACTGTCCTGTGCCTTCTCTTTTGAGGCTACACACTTAGACATACACGCAACATGAAAGCTTTTCGACTTACAACGTGTTGTTTAGGAAAAACAAGATAATTTCGCACGATGCGGGATTTCCTTAAAACGTGATTTTCTGAAAAATTTTGACGAAAGAAAATTCTCCTTTTGGTTCTCTTTAGATGCTACATGTTAAGACGTACACGCCACAACAATTCTTTTCGAGATACAACGTGTAGTTTTGGAGATACAAGCTAATTTTGTACTATGCGTTATTTCTTCTCGTAAAGAGTTTCCAATGCGTACGTATATGTCTTTACTCTGCAAAACTGTATTTCCTTATGAAGTGGTATTCTTACATATCCTTTCGAGAGAAAACTGTCCTGTGCCTTCTCTTTTGAGGCTACACACTTAGACATACACGCAACATGAAAGCTTTTCGACTTACAACGTGTTGTTTAGGAAAAACAAGATAATTTCGCACGATGCGGGATTTCCTTAAAACGTGATTTTCTGAAAAATTTTGACGAAAGAAAATTCTCCTTTTGGTTCTCTTTAGATGCTACATGTTAAGACGTACACGCCACAACAATTCTTTTCGAGATACAACGTGTAGTTTTGGAGATACAAGCTAATTTTGTACTATGCGTTATTTCTTCTCGTAAAGAGTTTCCAATGCGTACGTATATGTCTTTACTCTGCAAAACTGTATTTCCTTATGAAGTGGTATTCTTACATATCCTTTCGAGAGAAAACTGTCCTGTGCCTTCTCTTTTGAGGCTACACACTTAGACATACACGCATCATGAAAGCTTTTCGACTTACAACGTGTTGTTTAGGAAAAACAAGATAATTTCGCACGATGCGGGATTTCCTTAAAACGTGATTTTCTGAAAAATTTTGACGAAAGAAAATTCTCCTTTTGGTTCTCTTTAGATGCTACATGTTAAGACGTACACGCCACAACAATTCTTTTCGAGATACAACGTGTAGTTTTGGAGATACAAGCTAATTTTGTACTATGCGTTATTTCTTCTCGTAAAGAGTTTCCAATGCGTACGTATATGTCTTTACGTCTGCAAAACTGTATTTCCTTATGAAGTGGTATTCTTACATATCCTTTCGAGAGAAAACTGTCCTGTGCCTTCTCTTTTGAGGCTACACACTTAGACATACACGCAACATGAAAGCTTTTCGACTTACAACGTGTTGTTTAGGAAAAACAAGATAATTTCGCACGATGCGGGATTTCCTTAAAAACGTGATTTTCTGAAAAATTTTGACGAAAGAAAATTCTCCTTTTGGTTCTCTTTAGATGCTACATGTTTAAGACGTACACGCCACAACAATTCTTTTCGAGATACAACGTGTAGTTTTGGAGATACAAGCTAATTTTGTACTATGCGTTATTTCTTTTCGTAAAGAGTTCCCAATGCGTACGTATATGTCTTTACGCTGCAAAACTGTATTTCCTTATGAAGTGGTATTCTTACATATCCTTTCGAGAGAAAACTGTCCTGTGCCTTCTCTTTTGAGGCTACACACTTAGACATACACGCAACATGAAAGCTTTTCGACTTACAACGTGTTGTTTAGGAAAAACAAGATAATTTCGCACGATGCGGGATTTCCTTAAAACGTGATTTTCTGAAAAATTTTGACGAAAGAAAATTCTCCTTTTGGTTCTCTTTAGATGCTACATGTTAAGACGTACACGCCACAACAATTCTTTTCGAGATACAACGTGTAGTTTTGGAGATACAAGCTAATTTTGTACTATGCGTTATTTCTTCTCGTAAAGAGTTTCCAATGCGTACGTATATGTCTTTACTCTGCAAAACTGTATTTCCTTATGAAGTGGTATTCTTACATATCCTTTCGAGAGAAAACTGTCCTGTGCCTTCTCTTTTGAGGCTACACACTTAGACATACACGCAACATGAAAGCTTTTCGACTTACAACGTGTTGTTTAGGAAAAACAAGATAATTTCGCACGATGCGTGATTTCCTTAAAACGTGATTTTCTGAAAAATTTTGACGAAAGAAAATTCTCCTTTTGGTTCTCTTTAGATGCTACATGTTAAGACGTACACGCCACAAACAATTCTTTTCGAGATACAACGTGTAGTTTTGGAGATACAAGCTAATTTTGTACTATGCGTTATTTCTTCTCGTAAAGAGTTTCCAATGCGTAAGTATATGTCTTTACGCTGCAAAACTGTATTTCCTTATGAAGTGGTATTCTTACATATCCTTTCGAGAGAAAACTGTCCTGTGCCTTCTCTTTTGAGGCTACACACTTAGACATACACGCAACATGAAAGCTTTTCGACTTACAACGTGTTGTTTAGGAAAAACAAGATAATTTCGCACGATGCGGGATTTCCTTAAAACGTGATTTTCTGAAAAATTTTGACGAAAGAAAATTCTCCTTTTGGTTCTCTTTAGATGCTACATGTTAAGACGTACACGCCACAACAATTCTTTTCGAGATACAACGTGTAGTTTTGGAGATACAAGCTAATTTTGTACTATGCGTTATTTCTTCTCGTAATTTCCAATGCGTACGTATATGTCTTTACGCTGCAAAACTGTATTTCCTTATGAAGTGGTATTCTTACATATCCTTTCGAGAGAAAACTGTCCTGTGCCTTCTCTTTTGAGGCTACACACTTAGACATACACGCAACATGAAAGCTTTTCGACTTACAACGTGTTGTTTAGGAAAAACAAGATAATTTCGCACGATGCGGGATTTCCTTAAAACGTGATTTTCTGAAAAATTTTGACGAAAGAAAATTCTCCTTTTGGTTCTCTTTAGATGCTACATGTTAAGACGTACACGCCACAACAATTCTTTTCGAGATACAACGTGTAGTTTTGGAGATACAAGCTAATTTTGTACTATGCGTTATTTCTTCTCGTAAAGAGTTTCCAATGCGTACGTATATGTCTTTACTCTGCAAAACTGTATTTCCTTATGAAGTGGTATTCTTACATATCCTTTCGAGAGAAAACTGTCCTGTGCCTTCTCTTTTGAGGCTACACACTTAGACATACACGCAACATGAAAGCTTTTCGAATTACAACGTGTTGTTTAGGAAAAACAAGATAATTTCGCACGATGCGGGATTTCCTTAAAACGTGATTTTCTGAAAAATTTTGACGAAAGAAAATTCTCCTTTTGGTTCTCTTTAGATGCTACATGTTAAGACGTACACGCCACAACAATTCTTTTCGAGATACAACGTGTAGTTTTGGAGATACAAGCTAATTTTGTACTATGCGTTATTTCTTCTCGTAAAGAGTTTCCAATGCGTACGTATATGTCTTTACGCTGCAAAACTGTATTTCCTTATGAAGTGGTATTCTTACATATCCTTTCGAGAGAAAACTGTCCTGTGCCTTCTCTTTTGAGGCTACACACTTAGACATACACGCAACATGAAAGCTTTTCGACTTACAACGTGTTGTTTAGGAAAAACAAGATAATTTCGCACGATGCGGGATTTCCTTAAAACGTGATTTTCTGAAAAATTTTGACGAAAGAAAATTCTCCTTTTGGTTCTCTTTAGATGCTACATGTTAAGACGTACACGCAACAACAATTCTTTTCGAGATACAACGTGTAGTTTTGGAGATACAAGCTAATTTTGTACTATGCGTTATTTCTTCTCGTAAAGAGTTTCCAATGCGTACGTATATGTCTTTACTCTGCAAAACTGTATTTCCTTATGAAGTGGTATTCTTACATATCCTTTCGAGAGAAAACTGTCCTGTGCCTTCTCTTTTGAGGCTACACACTTAGACATACACGCAACATGAAAGCTTTTCGACTTACAACGTGTTGTTTAGGAAAAACAAGATAATTTCGCACGATGCGGGATTTCCTTAAAACGTGATTTTCTGAAAAATTTTGACGAAAGAAAATTCTCCTTTTGGTTCTCTTTAGATGCTACATGTTAAGACGTACACGCCACAACAATTCTTTTCGAGATACAACGTGTAGTTTTGGAGATACAAGCTAATTTTGTAAGATGCGTTATTTCTTCTCGTAAAGAGTTTCCAATGCGTACTTATATGTCTTTACGCTGCAAAACTGTATTTCCTTATGAAGTGGTATTCTTACATATCCTTTCGAGAGAAAACTGTCCTGTGCCTTCTCTTTTGAGGCTACACACTTAGACATACACGCAACATGAAAGCTTTTCGACTTACAACGTGTTGTTTAGGAAAAACAAGATAATTTCGCACGATGCGGGATTTCCTTAAAACGTGATTATCTGAAAAATTTTGACGAAAGAAAATTCTCCTTTTGGTTCTCTTTAGATGCTACATGTTAAGACGTACACGCCACAACAATTCTTTTCGAGATACATCGTGTAGTTTTGGAGATACAAGCTAATTTTGTACTATGCGTTATTTCTTCTTGTAAAGAGTTTCCAATGCGTACGTATATGTCTTTACGCTGCAAAACTGTATTTCCTTATGAAGTGGTATTCTTACATATCCTTTCGAGAGAAAACTGTCCTGTGCCTTCTCTTTTGAGGCTACACACTTAGACATACACGCAACATGAAAGCTTTTCGACTTACAACGTGTTGTTTAGGAAAAACAAGATAATTTCGCACGATGCGGGATTTCCTTAAAACGTGATTTTCTGAAAAATTTTGACGAAAGAAAATTCTCCTTTTGGTTCTCTTTAGATGCTACATGTTAAGACGTACACGCCACAACAATTCTTTTCGAGATACAACGTGTAGTTTTGGAGATACAAGCTAATTTTGTACTATGCGTTATTTCTTCTCGTAAAGAGTTTCCAATGCGTAAGTATATGTCTTTACTCTGCAAAACTGTATTTCCTTATGAAGTGGTATTCTTACATATCCTTTCGAGAGAAAACTGTCCTGTGCCTTCTCTTTTGAGGCTACACACTTAGACATACACGCAACATGAAAGCTTTTCGACTTACAACGTGTTGTTTAGGAAAAACAAGATAATTTCGCACGATGCGGGATTTCCTTAAAACGTGATTTTCTGAAAAATTTTGACGAAAGAAAATTCTCCTTTTGGTTCTCTTTAGATGCTACATGTTAAGACGTACACGCCACAACAATTCTTTTCGAGATACAACGTGTAGTTTTGGAGATACAAGCTAAGTTTGTACTATGCGTTATTTCTTCTCGTAAAGAGTTTCCAATGCGTACGTATATGTCTTTACTCTGCAAAACTGTATTTCCTTATGAAGTGGTATTCTTACATATCCTTTCGAGAGAAAACTGTCCTGTGCCTTCTCTTTTGAGGCTACACACTTAGACATACACGCAACATGAAAGCTTTTCGACTTACAACGTGTTGTTTAGGAAAAACAAGATAATTTCGCACGATGCGGGATTTCCTTAAAACGTGATTTTCTGAAAAATTTTGACGAAAGAAAATTCTCCTTTTGGTTCTCTTTAGATGCTACATGTTAAGACGTACACGCCACAACAATTCTTTTCGAGATACAACGTGTAGTTTTGGAGATACAAGCTAATTTTGTACTATGCGTTATTTCTTCTCGTAAAGAGTTTCCAATGCGTACGTATATGTCTTTACGCTGCAAAACTGTATTTCCTTATGAAGTGGTATTCTTACATATCCTTTCGAGAGAAAACTGTCCTGTGCCTTCTCTTTTGAGGCTACACACTTAGACATACACGCAACATGAAAGCTTTTCGACTTACAACGTGTTGTTTAGGAAAAACAAGATAATTTCGCACGATGCGGGATTTCCTTAAAACGTGATTTTCTGAAAAATTTTGACGAAAGAAAATTCTCCTTTTGGTTCTCTTTAGATGCTACATGTTAAGACGTACACGCCACAACAATTCTTTTCGAGATACAACGTGTAGTTTTGGAGATACAAGCTAATTTTGTACTATGCGTTATTTCTTCTCGTAAAGAGTTCCCAATGCGTACGTATATGTCTTTACGCTGCAAAACTGTATTTCCTTATGAAGTGGTATTCTTACATATCCTTTCGAGAGAAAACTGTCCTGTGCCTTCTCTTTTGAGGCTACACACTTAGACATACACGCAACATGAAAGCTTTTCGACTTACAACGTGTTGTTTAGGAAAAACAAGATAATTTCGCACGATGCGGGATTTCCTTAAAACGTGATTTTCTGAAAAATTTTGACGAAAGAAAATTCTCCTTTTGGTTCTCTTTAGATGCTACATGTTAAGACGTACACGCCACAACAATTCTTTTCGAGATACAACGTGTAGTTTTGGAGATACAAGCTAATTTTGTACTATGCGTTATTTCTTCTCGTAAAGAGTTTCCAATGCGTACGTATATGTCTTTACTCTGCAAAACTGTATTTCCTTATGAAGTGGTATTCTTACATATCCTTTCGAGAGAAAACTGTCCTGTGCCTTCTCTTTTGAGGCTACACACTTAGACATACACGCAACATGAAAGCTTTTCGACTTACAACGTGTTGTTTAGGAAAAACAAGATAATTTCGCACGATGCGGGATTTCCTTAAAACGTGATTTTCTGAAAAATTTTGACGAAAGAAAATTCTCCTTTTGGTTCTCTTTAGATGCTACATGTTAAGACGTACACGCCACAACAATTCTTTTCGAGATACAACGTGTAGTTTTGGAGATACAAGCTAATTTTGTACTATGCGTTATTTCTTCTCGTAAAGAGTTTCCAATGCGTAAGTATATGTCTTTACGCTGCAAAACTGTATTTCCTTATGAAGTGGTATTCTTACATATCCTTTCGAGAGAAAACTGTCCTGTGCCTTCTCTTTTGAGGCTACACACTTAGACATACACGCAACATGAAAGCTTTTCGACTTACAACGTGTTGTTTAGGAAAAACAAGATAATTTCGCACGATGCGGGATTTCCTTAAAACGTGATTTTCTGAAAAATTTTGACGAAAGAAAATTCTCCTTTTGGTTCTCTTTAGATGCTACATGTTAAGACGTACACGCCACAACAATTCTTTTCGAGATACAACGTGTAGTTTTGGAGATACAAGCTAATTTTTTACTATGCGTTATTTCTTCTTGTAAAGAGTTTTCAATGCGTACGTATATGTCTTTACGCTGCAAAACTGTATTTCCTTATGAAGTGGTATTCTTACATATCCTTTCGAGAGAAAACTGTCCTGTGCCTTCTCTTTTGAGGCTACACACTTAGACATACACGCAACATGAAAGCTTTTCGACTTACAACGTGTTGTTTAGGAAAAACAAGATAATTTCGCACGATGCGGGATTTCCTTAAAACGTGATTTTCTGAAAAATTTTGACGAAAGAAAATTCTCCTTTTGGTTCTCTTTAGATGCTACATGTTAAGACGTACACGCCACAACAATTCTTTTCGAGATACAACGTGTAGTTTTGGAGATACAAGCTAATTTTGTACGATGCGTTATTTCTTCTCGTAAAGAGTTTCCAATGCGTACGTATATGTCTTTACTCTGCAAAACTGTATTTCCTTATGAAGTGGTATTCTTACATATCCTTTCGAGAGAAAACTGTCCTGTGCCTTCTCTTTTGAGGCTACACACTTAGACATACACGCAACATGAAAGCTTTTCGACTTACAACGTGTTGTTTAGGAAAAACAAGATAATTTCGCACGATGCGGGATTTCCTTAAAACGTGATTTTCTGAAAAATTTTGACGAAAGAAAATTCTCCTTTTGGTTCTCTTTAGATGCTACATGTTAAGACGTACACGCCACAACAATTCTTTTCGAGATACAACGTGTAGTTTTGGAGATACAAGCTAATTTTGTACTATGCGTTATTTCTTCTCGTAAAGAGTTTCCAATGCGTACGTATATGTCTTTACTCTGCAAAACTGTATTTCCTTATGAAGTGGTATTCTTACATATCCTTTCGAGAGAAAACTGTCCTGTGCCTTCTCTTTTGAGGCTACACACTTAGACATACACGCAACATGAAAGCTTTTCGACTTACAACGTGTTGTTTAGGAAAAACAAGATAATTTCGCACGATGCGGGATTTCCTTAAAACGTGATTTTCTGAAAAATTTTGACGAAAGAAAATTCTCCTTTTGGTTCTCTTTAGATGCTACATGTTAAGACGTACACGCCACAACAATTCTTTTCGAGATACAACGTGTAGTTTTGGAGATACAAGCTAATTTTGTACTATGCGTTATTTCTTCTCGTAAAGAGTTTCCAATGCGTACGTATATGTCTTTACTCTGCAAAACTGTATTTCCTTATGAAGTGGTATTCTTACATATCCTTTCGAGAGAAAACTGTCCTGTGCCTTCTCTTTTGAGGCTACACACTTAAACATACACGCAACATGAAAGCTTTTCGACTTACAACGTGTTGTTTAGGAAAAACAAGATAATTTCGCACGATGCGGGATTTCCTTAAAACGATTTTCTGAAAAATTTTGACGAAAGAAAATTCTCCTTTTGGTTCTCTTTAGATGCTACATGTTAAGACGTACACGCCACAACAATTCTTTTCGAGATACAACGTGTAGTTTTGGAGATACAAGCTAATTTTGTACTATGCGTTATTTCTTCTCGTAAAGAGTTTCCAATGCGTACGTATATGTCTTTACTCTGCAAAACTGTATTTCCTTATGAAGTGGTATTCTTACATATCCTTTCGAGAGAAAACTGTCCTGTGCCTTCTCTTTTGAGGCTACACACTTAGACATACACGCAACATGAAAGCTTTTCGACTTACAACGTGTTGTTTAGGAAAAACAAGATAATTTCGCACGATGCGGGATTTCCTTAAAACGTGATTTTCTGAAAAATTTTGACGAAAGAAAATTCTCCTTTTGGTTCTCTTTAGATGCTACATGTTAAGACGTACACGCCACAACAATTCTTTTCGAGATACAACGTGTAGTTTTGGAGATACAAGCTAATTTTGTACTATGCGTTATTTCTTCTCGTAAAGAGTTTCCAATGCGTACGTATATGTCTTTACTCTGCAAAACTGTATTTCCTTATGAAGTGGTATTCTTACATATCCTTTCGAGAGAAAACTGTCCTGTGCCTTCTCTTTTGAGGCTACACACTTAGACATACACGCAACATGAAAGCTTTTCGACTTACAACGTGTTGTTTAGGAAAAACAAGATAATTTCGCACGATGCGGGATTTCCTTAAAACGTGATTTTCTGAAAAATTTTGACGAAAGAAAATTCTCCTTTTGGTTCTCTTTAGATGCTACATGTTAAGACGTACACGCCACAACAATTCTTTTCAAGACACAACGTGTAGTTTTGGAGATACAAGCTAATTTTGTACTATGCGTTATTTCTTCTCGTAAAGAGTTTCCAATGCGTACGTATATGTCTTTACTCTGCAAAACTGTATTTCCTTATGAAGTGGTATTCTTACATATCCTTTCGAGAGAAAACTGTCCTGTGCCTTCTCTTTTGAGGCTACACACTTAGACATACACGCAACATGAAAGCTTTTCGACTTACAACGTGTTGTATAGGAAAAACAAGATAATTTCGCACGATGCGGGATTTCCTTAAAACGTGATTTTCTGAAAAATTTTGACGAAAGAAAATTCTCCTTTTGGTTCTCTTTAGATGCTACATGTTAAGACGTACACGCCACAACAATTCTTTTCGAGATACAACGTGTAGTTTTGGAGATACAAGCTAATTTTGTACTATGCGTTATTTCTTCTCGTAAAGAGTTTCCAATGCGTACGTATATGTCTTTACTCTGCAAAACTGTATTTCCTTATGAAGTGGTATTCTTACATATCCTTTCGAGAGAAAACTGTCCTGTGCCTTCTCTTTTGAGGCTACACACTTAGACATACATGCAACATGAAAGCTTTTGGACTTACAACGTGTTGTTTAGGAAAAACAAGATAATTTCGCACGATGCGGGATTTCCTTAAAACGTGATTTTCTGAAAAATTTTGACGAAAGAAAATTCTCCTTTTGGTTCTCTTTAGATGCTACATGTTAAGACGTACACGCCACAACAATTCTTTTCGAGATACAACGTGTAGTTTTGGAGATACAAGCTAATTTTGTACTATGCGTTATTTCTTCTCGTAAAGAGTTTCCAATGCGTACGTATATGTCTTTACTCTGCAAAACTGTATTTCCTTATGAAGTGGTATTCTTACATATCCGTTCGAGAGAAAACTGTCCTGTGCCTTCTCTTTTGAGGCTACACACTTAGACATACACGCAACATGAAAGCTTTTCGACTTACAACGTGTTGTTTAGGAAAAACAAGATAATTTCGCACGATGCGGGATTTCCTTAAAACGTGATTTTCTGAAAAATTTTGACGAAAGAAAATTCTCCTTTTGGTTCTCTTTAGATGCTACATGTTAAGACGTACACGCCACAACAATTCTTTTCGAGATACAACGTGTAGTTTTGGAGATACAAGCTAATTTTGTACTATGCGTTATTTCTTCTCGTAAAGAGTTTCCAATGCGTACGTATATGTCTTTACGCTGCAAAACTGTATTTCCTTATGAAGTGGTATTCTTACATATCCTTTCGAGAGAAAACTGTCCTGTGCCTTCTCTTTTGAGGCTACACACTTAGACATACACGCAACATGAAAGCTTTTCGACTTACAACGTGTTGTTTAGGAAAAACAAGATAATTTCGCACGATGCGGGATTTCCTTAAAACGTGATTTTCTGAAAAATTTTGACGAAAGAAAATTCTCCTTTTGGTTCTCTTTAGATGCTACATGTTAAGACGTACACGCCACAACAATTCTTTTCGAGATACAACGTGTAGTTTTGGAGATACAAGCTAATTTTGTACTATGCGTTATTTCTTCTCGTAAGGAGTTTCCAATGCGTACGTATATGTCTTTACTCTGCAAAACTGTATTTCCTTATGAAGTGGTATTCTTACATATCCTTTCGAGAGAAAACTGTCCTGTGCCTTCTCTTTTGAGGCTACACACTTAGACATACACGCAACATGAAAGCTTTTCGACTTACAACGTGTTGTTTAGGAAAAACAAGATAATTTCGCACGATGCGGGATTTCCTTAAAACGTGATTTTCTGAAAAATTTTGACGAAAGAAAATTCTCCTTTTGGTTCTCTTTAGATGCTACATGTTAAGACGTACACGCCACAACAATTCTTTTCGAGATACAACGTGTAGTTTTGGAGATACAAGCTAATTTTGTACTATGCATTATTTCTTCTCGTAAAGAGTTTCCAATGCGTACGTATATGTCTTTACTCTGCAAAACTGTATTTCCTTATGAAGTGGTATTCTTACATATCCTTTCGAGAGAAAACTGTCCTGTGCCTTCTCTTTTGAGGCTACACACTTAGACATACACGCAACATGAAAGCTTTTCGACTTACAACGTGTTGTTTAGGAAAAACAAGATAATTTCGCACGATGCGGGATTTCCTTAAAACGTGATTTTCTGAAAAATTTTGACGAAAGAAAAATCTCCTTTTGGTTCTCTTTAGATGCTACATGTTAAGACGTACACGCCACAACAATTCTTTTCGAGATACAACGTGTAGTTTTGGAGATACAAGCTAATTTTGTACTATGCGTTATTTCTTCTCGTAAAGAGTTTCCAATGCGTACGTATATGTCTTTACTCTGCAAAACTGTATTTCCTTATGAAGTGGTATTCTTACATATCCTTTCGAGAGAAAACTGTCCTGTGCCTTCTCTTTTGAGGCTACACACTTAGACATACACGCAACATGAAAGCTTTTCGACTTACAACGTGTTGTTTAGGAAAAACAAGATAATTTCGCACGATGCGGGATTTCCTTAAAACGTGATTTTCTGAAAAATTTTGACGAAAGAAAATTCTCCTTTTGGTTCTCTTTAGATGCTACATGTTAAGACGTACACGCCACAACAATTCTTTTCGAGATACAACGTGTAGTTTTGGAGATACAAGCTAATTTTGTACTATGCGTTATTTCTTCTCGTAAAGAGTTTCCAATGCGTACATATATGTCTTTACGCTGCAAAACTGTATTTCCTTATGAAGTGGTATTCTTACATATCCTTTCGAGAGAAAACTGTCCTGTGCCTTCTCTTTTGAGGCTACACACTTAGACATACACGCAACATGAAAGCTTTTCGACTTACAACGTGTTGTTTAGGAAAAACAAGATAATTTCGCACGATGCGGGATTTCCTTAAAACGTGATTTTCTGAAAAATTTTGACGAAAGAAAATTCTCCTTTTGGTTCTCTTTAGATGCTACATGTTAAGACGTACACGCCACAACAATTCTTTTCGAGATACAACGTGTAGTTTTGGAGATACAAGCTAATTTTGTACTATGCGTTATTTCTTCTCGTAAAGAGTTTCCAATGCGTACGTATATGTCTTTACTCTGCAAAACTGTATTTCCTTATGAAGTGGTATTCTTACATATCCTTTCGAGAGAAAACTGTCCTGTGCCTTCTCTTTTGAGGCTACACACTTAGACATACACGCAACATGAAAGCTTTTCGACTTACAACGTGTTGTTTAGGAAAAACAAGATAATTTCGCACGATGCGGGATTTCCTTAAAACGTGATTTTCTGAAAAATTTTGACGAAAGAAAATTCTCCTTTTGGTTCTCTTTAGATGCTACATGTTAAGACGTACACGCCACAACAATTCTTTTCGAGATACAACGTGTAGTTTTGGAGATACAAGCTAATTTTGTACGATGCGTTATTTCTTCTCGTAAAGAGTTTCCAATGCGTACGTATATGTCTTTACTCTGCAAAACTGTATTTCCTTATGAAGTGGAATTCTTACATATCCTTTCGAGAGAAAACTGTCCTGTGCCTTCTCTTTTGAGGCTACACACTTAGACAAACACGCAACATGAAAGCTTTTCGACTTACAACGTGTTGTTTAGGAAAAACAAGATAATTTCGCACGATGCGGGATTTCCTTAAAACGTGATTTTCTGAAAAATTTTGACGAAAGAAAATTCTCCTTTTGGTTCTCTTTAGATGCTACATGTTAAGACGTACACGCCACAACAATTCTTTTCGAGATACAACGTGTAGTTTTGGAGATACAAGCTAATTTTGTACGATGCGTTATTTCTTCTCGTAAAGAGTTTCCAATGCGTACGTATATGTCTTTACTCTGCAAAACTGTATTTCCTTATGAAGTGGTATTCTTACATATCCTTTCGAGAGAAAACTGTCCTGTGCCTTCTCTTTTGAGGCTACACACTTAGACATACACGCAACATGAAAGCTTTTCGACTTACAACGTGTTGTTTAGGAAAAACAAGATAATTTCGCACGATGCGGGATTTCCTTAAAACGTGATTTTCTGAAAAATTTTGACGAAAGAAAATTCTCCTTTTGGTTCTCTTTAGATGCTACATGTTAAGACGTACACGCCACAACAATTCTTTTCGAGATACAACGTGTAGTTTTGGAGATACAAGCTAATTTTGTACTATGCGTTATTTCTTCTCGTAAAGAGTTTCCAATGCGTACGTATATGTCTTTACGCTGCAAAACTGTATTTCCTTATGAAGTGGTATTCTTACATATCCTTTCGAGAGAAAACTGTCCTGTGCCTTCTCTTTTGAGGCTACACACTTAGACATACACGCAACATGAAAGCTTTTCGACTTACAACGTGTTGTTTAGGAAAAACAAGATAATTTCGCACGATGCGGGATTTCCTTAAAACGTGATTTTCTGAAAAATTTTGACAAAAGAAAATTCTCCTTTTGGTTCTCTTTAGATGCTACATGTTAAGACGTACACGCCACAACAATTCTTTTCGAGATACAACGTGTAGTTTTGGAGATACAAGCTAATTTTGTACTATGCGTTATTTCTTCTCGTAAAGAGTTTCCAATACGTACGTATATGTCTTTACTCTGCAAAACTGTATTTCCTTATGAAGTGGTATTCTTACATATCCTTTCGAGAGAAAACTGTCCTGTGCCTTCTCTTTTGAGGCTACACACTTAGACATACACGCAACATGAAAGCTTTTCGACTTACAACGTGTTGTTTAGGAAAAACAAGATAATTTCGCACGATGCGGGATTTCCTTAAAACGTGATTTTCTGAAAAATTTTGACGAAAGAAAATTCTCCTTTTGGTTCTCTTTAGATGCTACATGTTAAGACGTACACGCCACAACAATTCTTTTCGAGATACAACGTGTAGTTTTGGAGATACAAGCTAATTTTGTACTATGCGTTATTTCTTCTCGTAAAGAGTTTCCAATGCGTACGTATATGTCTTTACTCTGCAAAACTGTATTTCCTTATGAAGTGGTATTCTTACATATCCTTTCGAGAGAAAACTGTCCTGTGCCTTCTCTTTTGAGGCTACACACTTAGACATACACGCAACATGAAAGCTTTTCGACTTACAACGTGTTGTTTAGGAAAAACAAGATAATTTTGCACGATGCGGGATTTCCTTAAAACGTGATTTTCATAACGTGGTATCCTTACATATTCTTTCGAGAGAAAACTCTCCTGTGCGTTCTCTTTTAAGGCTACACGCTTAGACATACACGCAACACCAAAGCTTTCGAGTTACAACGTGTTGTTTAGGAAAAACAAGATAATTTCGCAAGATGCGGGATTTCCTTAAAATGTGGTTTTCTGACAAATTTTGACGAAAGAAAATTATCCTGTGGGTTCTCTTTTGAGGCTACAAGTTTAGACGTACACACCACACCAAATCTTTTCAAGTTATAACGTGTTGTTTAGGAGATACAAACTAATTTTGTAAGATGCCTTATTTCTTCTCGTAAAGTTTTAAGTTTTTCCAATAAGTACGTATTTGTCTTTACTCTGCAACACTGTATTTCCTTATAACGTGGTATTCTTACATATTCTTTCGAGAGAAAACTCTCCTGGGCATTCTCCTTTGAGGTTACAGGCTTAGACATACACGCAACACCAAAGCTTTTCGAGTTAAAACGCTTTGTTTAGGAAAAACAAGATAATTTCGCACGATGCGGAATTTCCTTAATACGTGGTTTTCTGACAAATTTTGACCAAAGAAAATTCGCCTATGGGTTCTCTTTTGAGGCTACACGTTTAGACGTACAGGCCACACCAAATCTTTTTAAGTTACATCGTGTTGTTTCGGAGATACAAACTAATTTTTTAAGATGCCTTATTTCTTCTCGTAAGGTTTAAGTTTTTCCAATAAGTACGTATTTGTCTTTACTGTGCAACACTGTATTTCCTTATAACGTGGTATTCTTACATATTCTTTCGAGAGAAAACTCTCCTGTGCGTTCTCTTTTGAGGCTACACGCTTAGACATACACGCAACACCAAAGCTTTTCGAGTTAAAACGTTTGGTTTAGAAAAAACAAGATAATTTCGCACTATGCGGGATTTCCTTAATACGTGGTTTTCTGACATATTTTGACCAAAGAAAATTCTCCTATGGGTTCTCTTTTCAGGCTACACGTTTAGACGTACAGGCCACACCAAATCTTTTTAAGTTACAACGTGTTGTTTAGGAGATACAAGCTAATTTCTTACGATGCGTTATTTCTTCTCGTAAAGTTTTTTCCAATATGTAAGTATTTGTCTTTACTCTGCAACACTGTATTTCCTAAAAACGTGGTATTCTTACACATTCTTTCGAGAAAAATCTCTCCTTTGCATTCTCTTTTGAGGCTACACGCTTAGACATACACGCAACACCAAAGCTTTTCGAGTTACAATGTGTTGTTTAGGAAAAACAAGATAATTTCGCACGATGCGGGATTTCCTTAAAACATGGTTTTCTGACAAATTTTGACGAAAGAAAATACTCCTGTGGGTTCTCTTTTGAGGCTACACATTTAGACGTACATGCCACACCAAATCATTTCGAGTTACAACGTGTTGTTTAGGAGAAACAAGCTAATTTTTTACGATGCGTTATTTCTTCTCATAAAGTTTTAGTGTTTCCATTACGTACATATTTGCCTTTACTCTGCAACACTGTATTTCCTTATAACGTGGTATTCTTGCATATTCTTTCGAGAGAAAACTCTCCTGTGCGTTCTCCTTTGAGGCTACATGCTTAAACATTCACGCAACACCAAAGCTTTTCGATTTACAACGTGTTGTTTAGGAAAAACAAGATAATTTCGCAAGATGCGGGATTTCCTTAAAACGTGGTTTTCTGACAAATTTTGACGAAATAAAACTCTCCTGTGGGTACTCTTTTGAGGCTACACGTTTAGACGTGCACCCCACACCAAATCTTTTCGAGTTACAACGAGTTGTTTAGGACATACAAGCTAATTTTGCCAGATGCGTTATTTCTCTCATAAAGTGTTTCCAATATGTACGTATTTGTCTTTACTCTGCAACACTGTATTTCCTTATAACGTGGTATCCTTACGTATTCTTTCGAGAGAAAACTCTCCTGTGCGTTCTCTTTTGAGGCTACACGCTTAGACATACACGCAACACCAAAGCATTTCGAGTTAAAACGTTTTGTTTAGGAAAAACAAGATAATTTCGCAAGATGCGGGATTTCCTTAAAACGTGGTTTTCTGACAAATTTTGACGAAAGAAAATTATCCTGTGGGTCCTCTTTTGAGGCTACAAGTTTAGACGTACACACCACACCAAATCTTTCAAGTTATAACGTGTTGTTTAGGAGATACAAACTAATTTTGTAAGATGCCTTATTTCTTCTCGTAAAGTTTAAGTTTTTCCAATAAGTACGTATTTGTCTTTACTCTGCAACACTGTATTTCCTTATAACGTGGTATTCTTACATATTCTTTCGAGAGAAAACTCTCCTGGGCATTCTCCTTTGAGGTTACAGGCTTAGACATACACGCAACACCAAAGCTTTTCGAGTTAAAACGTTTTGTTTAGGAAAAACAAGATAATTTCGCACGATGCGGAATTTCCTTAATACGTGGTTTTCTGACAAATTTTGACCAAAGAAAATTCGCCTATGGGTTCTCTTTTGAGGCTACACGTTTAGACGTACAGGCCACACCAAATCTTTTTAAGTTACAACGTGTTTTTTAGGAGATACAAGCTAATTTTGTACGATGCGTTATTTCTTCTCTTAAGTTTAAGTTTTTCCAATAAGTACATATTTGTCTTTACTCTGCAACACTGTATTTCCTTATAACGTGGTATTCTTACATATTCTTTCGAGAGAAAACTCTCCTGTGCGTTCTCTTTTGAGGCTACACGCTTAGACATACACGCAACACCAAAGCTTTTCGAGTTTAAACGTTTTGTTTAAGAAAAACAAGATAATTTCGCAGAATGCGGGTTTTCCTTAAAACGTGGTTTTCTGACAAATTTTGATGAAAGAAAATTTTCCTGTGGGTTCTCTTTTGAGGCTACTCGTTTAGACATACACACCACACCAAATCTTTTCGAGTTATAATGTGTTGTTTAGGAGATACAAACTAATTTTGTAAGATGCCTTATTTCTTCTCGTAAGGTTTAAGTTTTTCCAATAAGTACGTATTTGTCTTTACTCTGCAACACTGTATTTCCTTATAACGTGGTATTCTTACATATTCTTTCGAGAGAAAACTCTCCTGTGTCTTCTCTTTTGAGGCTACACGCTTAGACATACACGCAACATGAAAGCTTTTCGAGTTAAAACGTTTGGTTTAGGAAAAACAAGATAATGTCGCACTATGCGGGATTTCCTTAATACATGGTTTTCTGACAAATTTTGACCAAAGAAAATTCTCCTATGGGTTCTCTTTTCAGGCTACACGTTTAGACGTACAGGCCACACCAAATCTTTTTATGTTACAACGTGTTGTTTAGGAGATACAAGCTAATTTCTTACGATGCGTTATTTCTTCTCGTAAAGTTTTTCCAAGACGTAAGTATTTTTCTTTACTCTGCAACACTGTATTTCCTAATAACGTGGTATTCTTACATATTCTTTCGAGAAAAAACTCTCCTGTGCGTTCTCTTTTGAGGCTACACGCTTAGACATACACGCAACACCAAAGCTTTTCGAGTTACAACGTGTTGTTTAGGAAAAACAAGATATTTTTGCACGATGCGGGATTTCCTTAAAACGTGGTTTTCTGACAAATTTTGACGAAAGAAAATACTCCTGTGGGTTCTCTTTTGAGGCTACACATTTAGACGTACACGCCACACCAAATCTTTTCGAGTTACAACGTGTTGTTTAGGAGAAACAAGCTAATTTTTCTACGATGCGTTATTTCTTCTCATAAAGTTTAAGTGTTTCCATTACGTACATATTTGCCTTTACTCTGCAACACTGTATTTCCTTATAACGTGGTATTCTTGCATATTCTTTCGAGAGAAAACTCTCCTGTGCGTTCTCCTTTGAGGCTACATGCTTAGACATTCACGCAACACCAAAGCTTTTCGAGTTACAACGTGTTGTTTAGGAAAAACAAGATAATTTCGCAAGATGCGGGATTTCCTTAAAACGTGGTTTTCTGACAAATTTTGACGAAAGAAAATTATCCTGTGGGTTGTCTTTTTAGGCTACACGTTTAGACGTACACACCACACCAAATCTTTTCGAGTTATAACGTGTTGTTTAGGAGATACAAACTAATTTTGTAAGATGCCTTATTTCTTCTCGTAAAGTTTAAGTTTTTCCAATAAGTACGTATTTGTCTTTACTCTGCAACACTGTATTTCCTTATAACGTGGTATTCTTACATATTCTTTCGAGAGAAAACTCTCCTGTGCGTTCTCTTTTGAGGCTATACGCTTTGACATACACGCAACACCAAAGTTTTTCGAGTTACAATGTGTTGTTTAGGAAAAACAAGATAATTTAGCATGATGCGGGATTTCCTTAAAACGTGGTTTTCTGACAAATTTTGAGGAAAGAAAATACTCCTGTGGGTTCTCTTTTGAGGCTACACATTTAGACGTGCCCGAGACACTAAATCTTGTCGAGTTACAACGTGTTGTTTAGGAGATACAAGCTAATTTTTTTACGATGCATTATTTCTTCTTATAAAGTTTAAGTGTTTCCATTATGTAAAAATTTGGCTTTACTCTGCAACACTGTATTTCCTTATAACGAGGTATTCTTGCTTATTCTTTTGAGAGAAAACTCTCCTGTGCGGTCTGCTTTGAGGCTACATGCTTAGACATACACTCAACTCCAAAGCTTTTCGAGTTACAACATGTTGTTTAGGAAAAACAACATAATTTCGCACGATGCGGGATTTCCTTAAAACGTGGTTTTCTGACAAATTTTGACCAAATAAAACTCTCCTGTGTGTACTCTTTTGAGGCTACACGTTTAGACGTACACGCCACACCAAATCTTTTCGAGTTACAACCTGTTGTTTAGGAGATACAAGCTAATTTTTTACGATGCATTATTTCTTCTCGTAAAGTGTTTCCAATAAGTAAGTATTTGTCTTTACTCTGCAACACGGTATTTCCTTAATACGTGGTATTCTTACATATTCTTTCGAGAGAAAACTCTCCTGTGCGTTCTCTTTTGAGGGTACACGCTTAAACATACACGCAACACCAAAGCTTTTCGAGTTACAATGTGTTGTTTATGAAGAACAAGATAATTTCTCACGATGCGGGATTTCCTTAAAACGTGGTTTTCTGACAAATTTTGACAAACGAAAATTGTCCTGTGGTTCTCTTTTGAGGCTACACCTTTAGACGTACACGCCACACCAAATCTTTTCGAGTTACAACGTGTTGTTTAGGAGATACAAGCTAATTTTGTTCGATGCTTTATTTCATCTCGTAAAGTTTAAGGGTTTCCAATACGTAAGTATTTGTCTTTATTCTGCAACACTGTACTTCCTTATAACGTGGTATTCTCACATATTCTTTCGAGAGAAAACTCTCCTGTGTGTTCTCTTTTGAGGCTACATGCTTAGACATACACGCATCACCAAAGATTTTCGAGTTACTACGTGTTGTTTAGGAAAACAAGATAATTTCGCACGATGCGGGATTTCCTTAAAACGTGGTTTTCTGACAAATTTTGACGAAATAAAACTCTCCTGTGGGTACTCTTTTGAGGCTACACGTTTAGACGTGCACCCCACACCAAATCTTTTCGAGTTACAACGAGTTGTTTAGGACATACAAGCTAATTTTGCCAGATGCGTTATTTCTCTCATAAAGTGTTTCCAATACGTACGTATTTGTCTTTAATCTGCAACAATGTATTTCCTTATAACGTGGTATCCTTACATATTCTTTCGAGAGAAAACTCTCCTGTGCGTTCTCTTTTAAGGCTACACGCTTAGACATACACGCAACACCAAAGCTTTCGAGTTACAACGTGTTGTTTAGGAAAAACAAGATAATTTCGCAAGATGCGGGATTTCCTTAAAATGTGGTTTTCTGACAAATTTTGACGAAAGAAATTTATCCTGTGGGTTCTCTTTTGAGGCTACAAGTTTAGACGTACACACCACACCAAATCTTTTCAAGTTATAACGTGTTGTTTAGGAGATACAAACTAATTTTGTAAGATGCCTTATTTCTTCTCGTAAAGTTTTAAGTTTTTCCAATAAGTACGTATTTGTCTTTACTCTGCAACACTGTATTTCCTTATAACGTGGTATTCTTACATATTCTTTCGAGAGAAAACTCTCCTGGGCATTCTCCTTTGAGGTTACAGGCTTAGACATACACGCAACACCAAAGCTTTTCGAGTTAAAACGTTTTGTTTAGGAAAAACAAGATAATTTCGCACGATGCGGAATTTCCTTAATACGTGGTTTTCTGACAAATTTTGACCAAAGAAAATTCGCCTATGGGTTCTCTTTTGAGGCTACACGTTTAGACGTACAGGCCACACCAAATCTTTTTAAGTTACAACGTGTTGTTTAGGAGATACAAACTAATTTTTTAAGATGCCTTATTTCTTCTCGTAAGGTTTAAGTTTTTCCAATAAGTACGTATTTGTCTTTACTGTGCAACACTGTATTTCCTTATAACGTGGTATTCTTACATATTCTTTCGAGAGAAAACTCTCCTGTGCGTTCTCTTTTGAGGCTACACGCTTGGACATACACGCAACACCAAAGCTTTTCGAGTTAAAACGTTTGGTTTAGAAAAAACAAGATAATTTCGCACTATGCGGGATTTCCTTAATACGTGGTTTTCTGACATATTTTGACCAAAGAAAATTCTCCTATGGGTTCTCTTTTCAGGCTACACGTTTAGACGTACAGGCCACACCAAATCTTTTTAAGTTACAACGTGTTGTTTAGGAGATACAAGCTAATTTCTTACGATGCGTTATTTCTTCTCGTAAAGTTTTTTCCAATATGTAAGTATTTGTCTTTACTCTGCAACACTGTATTTCCTAAAAACGTGGTATTCTTACACATTCTTTCGAGAAAAATCTCTCCTTTGCGTTCTCTTTTGAGGCTACACGCTTAGACATACACGCAACACCAAAGCTTTTCGAGTTACAACGTGTTGTTTAGGAAAAACAAGATAATTTCGCACGATGCGGTATTTCCTTAAAACATGGTTTTCTGACAAATTTTGACGAAAGAAAATACTCCTGTGGGTTCTCTTTTGAGGCTACACATTTAGACGTACATGCCACACCAAATCATTTCGAGTTACAACGTGTTGTTTAGGAGAAACAAGCTAATTTTTTACGATGCGTTATTTCTTCTCATAAAGTTTTAGTGTTTCCATTATGTACATATTTGCCTTTACTCTGCAACACTGTATTTCCTTATAACGTGGTATTCTTGCATATTCTTTCGAGAGAAAACTCTCTTGTGCGTTCTCCTTTGAGGCTACATGCTTAAACATTCACGCAACACCAAAGCTTTTCGATTTACAACGTGTTGTTTAGGAAAAACAAGATAATTTCGCAAGATGCGGAATTTCCTTAATACGTGGTTTTCTGACAAATTTTGACGAAATAAAACTCTCCTGTGGGTACTCTTTTGAGGCTACACGTTTAGACGTGCACCCCACACCAAATCTTTTCGAGTTACAACGAGTTGTTTAGGACATACAAGCTAATTTTGCCAGATGCGTTATTTCTCTCATAAAGTGTTTCCAATATGTACGTATTTGTCTTTACTCTGCAACACTGTATTTCCTTATAACGTGGTATCCTTACGTATTCTTTCGAGAGAAAACTCTCCTGTGCGTTCTCTTTTGAGGCTACATGCTTAGACATACACGCAACACCAAAGCATTTCGAGTTAAAACGTTTTGTTTAGGAAAAACAAGATAATTTCGCAAGATGCGGGATTTCCTTAAAACGTGGTTTTCTGACAAATTTTGACGAAAGAAAATTATCCTGTGGGTCCTCTTTTGAGGCTACAAGTTTAGACGTACACACCACACCAAATCTTTCAAGTTGTAACGTGTTGTTTAGGAGATACAAACTAATTTTGTAAGATGCCTTATTTCTTCTCGTAAAGTTTAAGTTTTTCCAATAAGTACGTATTTGTCTTTACTCTGCAACACTGTATTTCCTTATAACGTGGTATTCTTACATATTCCTTCGAGAGAAAACTCTCCTGGGCATTCTCCTTTGAGGTTACAGGCTTAGACATACACGCAACACCAAAGCTTTTCGAGTTAAAACGTTTTGTTTAGGAAAAACAAGATAATTTCGCACGATGCGGAATTTCCTTAATACGTGGTTTTCTGACAAATTTTGACCAAAGAAAATTCGCCTATGGGTTCTCTTTTGAGGCTACACGTTTAGACGTACAGGCCACACCAAATCTTTTTAAGTTACAACGTGTTGTTTAGGAGATACAAGCTAATTTTGTACGATGCGTTATTTCTTCTCTTAAGTTTAAGTTTTTCCAATAAGTACATATTTGTCTTTACTCTGCAACACTGTATTTCCTTATAACGTGGTATTCTTACATATTCTTTCGAGAGAAAAATCTCCTGTGCGTTCTCTTTTGAGGCTACACGCTTAGACATACACGCAACACCAAAGCTTTTCGAGTTTAAACGTTTTGTTTAAGAAAAACAAGATAATTTCGCAGAATGCGGGTTTTCCTTAAAACGTGGTTTTCTGACAAATTTTGATGAAAGAAAATTTTCCTGTGGGTTCTCTTTTGAGGCTACTCGTTTAGACATACACACCACACCAAATCTTTTCGAGTTATAATGTGTTGTTTAGGAGATACAAACTAATTTTGTAAGATGCCTTATTTCTTCTCGTAAGGTTTAAGTTTTTCCAATAAGTACGTATTTGTCTTTACTCTGCAACACTGTATTTCCTTATAACGTGGTATTCTTACATATTCTTTCGAGAGAAAACTCTCCTGTGTCTTCTCTTTTGAGGCTACACGCTTAGACATACACGCAACATGAAAGCTTTTCGAGTTAAAACGTTTGGTTTAGGAAAAACAAGATAATGTCGCACTATGCGGGATTTCCTTAATACATGGTTTTCTGACAAATTTTGACCAAAGAAAATTCTCCTATGGGTTCTCTTTTCAGGCTACACGTTTAGACGTACAGGCCACACCAAATCTTTTTATGTTACAACGTGTTGTTTAGGAGATACAAGCTAATTTCTTACGATGCGTTATTTCTTCTCGTAAAGTTTTTCCAAGACGTAAGTATTTTTCTTTACTCTGCAACACTGTATTTCCTAATAACGTGGTATTCTTACATATTCTTTCGAGAAAAAACTCTCCTGTGCGTTCTCTTTTGAGGCTACACGCTTAGACATACACGCAACACCAAAGCTTTTCGAGTTACAACGTGTTGTTTAGGAAAAACAAGATATTTTTGCACGATGCGGGATTTCCTTAAAACGTGGTTTTCTGACAAATTTTGACGAAAGAAAATACTCCTGTGGGTTCTCTTTTGAGGCTACACATTTAGACGTACACGCCACACCAAATCTTTTCGAGTTACAACGTGTTGTTTAGGAGAAACAAGCTAATTTTTCTACGATGCGTTATTTCTTCTCATAAAGTTTAAGTGTTTCCATTACGTACATATTTGCCTTTACTCTGCAACACTGTATTTCCTTATAACGTGGTATTCTTGCATATTCTTTCGAGAGAAAACTCTCCTGTGCGTTCTCCTTTGAGGCTACATGCTTAGACATTCACGCAACACCAAAGCTTTTCGAGTTACAACGTGTTGTTTAGGAAAAACAAGATAATTTCGCAAGATGCGGGATTTCCTTAAAACGTGGTTTTCTGACAAATTTTGACGAAATAAAACTCTCCTGTGGGTACTCTTGTGAGGCTACACGTTTAGACGTACAAGCCACACCAAATCTTTTCAAGTTACAACGTGTTGTTTAGGAGATACAAGCTAATTTTGTAAGATGCCTTATTTCTTCTCGTAAAGTTTTAGTTTTTCCAGTAAGTACCTATTTGTCTTTACTCTGCAACACTGTATTTCCTTATAACGTGGTATTCTTACATATTCTTTCGAGAGAAAACTCTCCTGTGCGTTCTCTTTTGAGGCTACACGCTTAGACATACACGCAACACCAAAGCATTTCGAGTTAAAACGTTTTGTTTAGGAAAAACAAGATAATTTCGCACGATGCGGGATTTCATTAATACGTGGTTTTCTGACAAATTTTGACCAAAGAAAATTCTCCTATGGCTTCTTTCTTCAGGCTACACGTTTAGACGTACAGGCCACACCAAATCTTTTTAAGTTGCAACGTGTTGTTTAGTAGATACAAGCTAATTTTGTACGATGCGTTATTTCTTCTCGTAAAGTTTTTCCAATACATAAGTATTTGTCTTTACTCTGCAACACTGTATTTCCTAATAACGTGGTATTCTTACATATTCTTTCGAGAAAAAACTCTCCTTTGCGTTCTCCTTTGAGGCTACACGCTTACACATACACGCAACACCAAAGCTTTTCGAGTTACAACGTGTTGTTTAGGAGATACAAGCTAATTTCTTACGATGCGTTATTTCTTCTCGTAAAGTTTTTCCAAGACGTAAGTATTTGTCTTTACTCTGCAACATTGTATTTCCTAATAACGTGGTATTCTTACATATTCTTTCGAGAAAAAACTCTCCTTTGCGTTCTCTTTTGAGGCTACACGCTTAGACATACACGCAACACCAAAGCTTTTCGAGTTACAACGTGTTGTTTAGGAAAAACAAGATAATTTCGCATGATGCGGGATTTCCTTAAAACGTGGTTTTCTGACAAATTTTGACGAAACTAAATACTCCGTGGGTTCTCTTTTGAGGCTACACATTTAGACGTACACGCCACAGCAAATCTTTTCGAGTTACAACGTGTTGTTTAGGAGAAACAAGCTAATTTTTTTACGATGCGTTATTTCTTCTCATAAAGTGTAAGTGTTTCCATTACGTACATATTTGCCTTTACTCTGCAACACTGTATTTCCTTATAACGTGGTATTCTTGCATATTCTTTTGAGAGAAAACTCTCCTCTGCGTTCTCCTTTGATGCTACATGCTTAGACATTCACGCAACACCAAATCTTTTCGAGTTACAACGTGTTGTTTAGGAGATACAAGCTAATTTTTTTACGATGCGTTATTTCTTCTCATAAAGTTTAAGTGTTTCCATTACGTACATATTTGCCTTTACTCTGCAACACTGTATTTCCTTATAACGTGGTATTTTTGCATATTCTTTCGAGAGAAAACTCTCCTGTGCGTTCCCCTTTGAGGCTACATGCTTAGACATACACGCAACACCAAAGCTTTTCGAGTTACAACGTGTTTTTTAGGAAAAAACAAGATAATTTCACACGATGCGGGATTTCTTTAAAACGTGGTTTTCTGACAAATTTTGACGAAAGAAAATTATCCTGTGGGTTCTCTTTTTAGGCTACACGTTTAGACGTACACACCACACCAAATCTTTTCGAGTTATAACGTGTTGTTTAGGAGATACAAACTAATTTTGTAAGATGCCTTATTTCTTCTCGTAAAGTTTAAGTTTTTCCAATATGTACGTATTTGTCTTTACTCTGCAACACTGTATTTCCTTATAACGTGGTATTCTTACACATTCTTTCGAGAGAAAACTCTCCTGTGCGTTCTCTTTTGAGGCTATACGCTTTGACATACACGCAACACCAAAGTTTTTCGAGTTACAATGTGTTGTTTAGGAAAAACAAGATAATTTAGCATGATGCGGGATTTCCTTAAAACGTGGTTTTCTGACAAATTTTGACGAAAGAAAATACTCCTGTGGGTTCTCTTTTGAGGCTACACATTTAGACGTGCCGAGACACTAAATCTTGTCGAGTTACAACGTGTTGTTTAGGAGATACAAGCTAATTTTTTTACGATGCATTATTTCTTCTCATAAAGTTTAAGTGTTTCCATTATGTAAATATTTGGCTTTACTCTGCAACACTGTATTTCCTTATAACGAGGTATTCTTGCATATTCTTTCGAGAGAAAACTCTCCTGTGCGGTCTCCTTTGAGGCTACATGCTTAGACATACACTCAACTCCAAAGCTTTTCGAGTTACAACATGTTGTTTAGGAAAAACAACATAGTTTCGCACGATGCGGGATTTCCTTAAAACGTGGTTTTCTGACAAATTTTGACCAAATAAAACTCTCCTGTGTGTACTATTTTGAGGCTACACTTTTAGACGTACACGCCACACCAAATCTTTTCTAGTTACAACCTGTTGTTTAAGAGATACAAGCTAATTTTTTACGATGCGTTATTTCTTCTCGTAAAGTGTTTCCAATAAGTACGTATTTGTCTTTACTCTGCAACAGGGTATTTCCTTAATACGTGGATTTCTTACATATTCTTTCGAGAGAAAACTCTCCTGTGCGTTCTCTTTTGAGGGTACACGCTAAAACATACACGCAACACCAAAGCTTTTCGAGTTACAATGTGTTGTTTATGAAGAACAAGATAATTTCTCACGATGCGGGATTTCCTTAAAACGTGGTTTTCTGACAAATTTTGACGAACGAAAATTGTCCTGTGGTTCTCTTTTGAGGCTACACCTTTAGACGTACACGCCACACCAAATCTTTTCGAGTTACAACGTGTTGTTTAGGAGATACAAGCTAATTTTGTACGATGCTTTATTTCATCTCGTAAAGTTTAAGGGTTTCCAATACGTAAGTATTTGTCTTTATTCTGCAACACTGTACTTCCTTATAACGTGGTATTCTCACATATTCTTTCGAGAGAAAACTCTCCTGTGTGTTCTCTTTTGAGGCTACACGCTTAGACATACACGCATCACCAAAGATTTTCGAGTTACTACGTGTTGTTTAGGAAAAACAAGATAATTTCACACGATGCTGGATTTCCTTAAAACGTGCTTTTCTGAAACTTTGACGAAAGAAAATTCTCCTATGGGTTCTCTTTTGAGGCTACAAGTTTAGACGTACACGCCACACACCAAATCTTTTCGAGTTACAAAGTGTTGTTTAGGAGATACGAGCTAATTTTGTACGATGCTGTATTTCATCTCGTAAAGTTTAAGGGTTTCCAATACGTACGTATTTTTCTTTACTCTGCAACACTGTATTTCCTTATAACGTGGTATTCTTACATATTCTTTTGAGAGAAAACTCCCCTGTGTGTTCTCTTTTAAGGCTACACGCTGAGACATACACGCAGCACCAAAGGATTTCGAGTTACTATGTGTTGTTTAGGAAAAACAAGATAATTTCGCACGATGTAGGATTTCCTTAATACGTGGTTTTGTGACAAATTTGACCAAAGAAAATTCTCCAGTGTGTTCTCTTATTGAGGCTACACGTTTAGACGTACCTGCCACACCAAACATTTTCGAGTTACAACGTGTTGTTTAGGAGATACAAGCTAATTTTTTATGATGCGTTATTTCTTCACGTAAAATGTTTCCAATACGTACATATTTGTCTTTACTCTGCAACACTGTATTTCCTTATAACCTGGTATTCTTACTTATTTTTTTGAGTGAAAACTCTCCTGTGTGTTCTCTTTTGAGGCTACACACTGAGACATACACGCAACACCCAAGCTTTTTGAGTTACAACGTGTTGTTTAGGAAAAACAAGATAATTTCGCAGGATGCGGGATTTCGTTAAAACCTTGTTTTCTGACCAATTTTGACGAAAGAAAATTCTCCAGTGGGTTCTCTTTTGAGGCTAAACTTTTAGACATACACGCCAAACTAAATGTTTTCGAGTTTCCACTTGTTGTTTAGGAGATACAAGCTAATATTGTGTGATGCTTAATTTCTTCTCGTAATGTGTTTCCAATATGTACGTATTTGTCTTTACTCTGCAACACTGTATTTCCTTATAACGTTGAATTCTTACATGTTCTAATGAGAGAAAATTCTCCTGTGCATTCTCTTTTGAGGCTACACGCTTAGACATACACGCAACACCAAAGCTTTTCGAGTTACCACTTGTTGTTTAGGAAAAACAAGATAATTTCGCACGATGCGGTATTTCCTTAAAACGTGGTTTTCTGACAAATTTTGACGAAAGAAAATTCTCCTTTGTGTTCTCCTTTGAGGCTACACGTTTAGACATACACGCCAAACCAAATCTTTTCGACTTACCATGTGTTGTTTAGGAGATACAAGCTAATTTTGTTCGATGCGTTATTTCTACTCGTAAAATATTCCCAATATGTAAATATTTGTCTTTACTCTGCAACACTGTATTTCCTTATAACGTGGTATTCTTACATATTCTTTCGAGAGAAAACTATCTTGTGCGTTCCGTTTTGAGGCTACACACTTAGACATACAGGCAACACCAAAGCTTTTCGAGTTACAACGTGTTGTTAATGAATAAAAAGATAATTTCGCACGATGCGGGATTTATTTAAAACGTGGTTTTCTGAAAAATTTGACAAAGGAAAATTCTTCTGTGGGATTTCCTTTTGAGGCTACACGTATAGACGTACACGTCACACCAAATCTTTTCGAGTTACAACGTGTTGTTTAGGAGATACAAGCTAATTTTGTACGATGCATTATTTTTTCTCGTAAAGTATTTCCAATATGTACTTATTTGCCTTTAGTCTACAAAATTGTATTTCTTTATAACGTGGTATTCTTACATATTCCTTCGAGAGAAAACTCTCCTGTGCCTTCTCTTTTGAGGCTCCACGCTTAGACATACACGCAACACCAAAGCTTTTCGAGTTACAACATGTTATTTAGGAAAAAGAAGATGATTTCGCACGATGCGGGATTTCCTTAAAATGTGGTGTTCTGAAAAATTTTAACGAAAGAAAATTCTTCTCTGGGTTCTTTTTGAGGCTACACGTTTAGACGTACACGCCACACCAAATCTTTTCGAGTTACAACGTGTTGTTTAGGAGATACAAGCTAATTTTGTACGATGCTTTATTTCATCTCGTAAAGTTTAAGGGTTTCCAATACGTAAGTATTTGTCATTATTCTGCAACAGTGGACTTCCTTATAACGTGGTATTCTCACATATTCTTTCGAGAGAAAAGTCTCCTGTGTGTTCTCTTATGAGGCTACACGCTTAGACATACACGCAACACCAAAGCTTTTCGAGTTACAATGCGTTGTTTAGGAAAAACAAGATAATTTCGCACGATGCGGGATTTCCTTAATATGTGGTTTTCTGACAAATTTTGACCAAATAAAACTCTCCTGTGTGTACTCTTTTGAGGCTACACGTTTAGACGTACATGCCACACCAAATCCTTTCGAGTTACCACGTGTTGTTTAGGAGATACACGCTAATTTTGTACGATGCGTTATTTCTTCTCGTAAAGTGTTTCCAATATGTACGTATTTGTCTTTACTCTGCAACACTGTATTTCCTTATAACGTTGTATTCCTACATGTCTTTCGAGAGAAAACTCTCTTGTGCATTGTCTTTAGAGGAAACATGCTCAGTCATACACGCAACAACAAAGTTTTCGAGTTACAACCTGTTGTTTAGGAAAAACAAGATAATTTTGCACGATGCGGGATTTCCTTAAAACGTGGTTTTTTGAGAAATTTTGACGAAAGAAAATTCTCCTGTGGTTTCTGTTTTGAGGCTACACGTGTAGACGTACAAGCCACACCAAATATTTTCGAGTTACAACGTGTTCTTTAGGAGATACAAGCAAATATTGTACGATGCGTTATTTCTTCCCTAAAGTGTTTCCAATATGTACTTATTTGTCTTTACTCTGCAACACTGTATTTTCTTATAACGTGGTATTCTTACATATTCTTTCTAGGGAAAACTCTCCTGTGGATTCTCTTTTGAGGCTACACGCTTAGACAAACAAGGAACGCCAAAGCTTTTCGAGTTGCAACGTGTTGTTTAGGAAAAACAAGATAATTTCTCACGATGCAAGATTTCCATAAAACGTGGATTTCTGACAAATTTTGACGAAAGAAAGTTCTCCTGTGGGTTCTCTTTTGAGGCTACACGAGTAGAGGTATGAGCCACACCAAATCTTTTCGAGTTAAAACCTGTTGTTTAGGGGATACAAGCTAATTTTGTATTATGCTTTATTTCTTCTCTTAAAGTGTTTCCAATACGTACGTAATTTTCTTTACTCTGCAACACTGTATTTCCTTATAACGTGGTATTCTTACATATTCTTTCGAGAGAAAACTCTCCTGTGCATTCTCTTTTGAGGCTACACACTTAGATATACACGCAACACCAAAGCTTTTCGAGTTAGAACTTGTTGTTTAGGAAAAACAAGATAATTTCGCACGATGCGAGATTTCCTTAAAACGTGTTTTCTGACAAATTTTGATGAAAGAATATTCTCCTGTCGGTTCTCGTTTGAGGCTACACTTTTAGACGTACATGTCACACCAAATCTTTTCGAGTTACAACGTGTTGTTTAGGAGATACAAGCTACTTTTTTAAGATGCGTTATTTCTTCTCAGAAAGTGTTTCCAATATGTACTTATTTGTCTTTACTCTGCAAAATTGTATTTCCTTTTAACGTGGTATTTTTACATATTCTTTCGAGAGAAAACTCTCCTGTGCCTTCTCTTTGGAGGCTCCACGCTTACACATACACGCAACACCAAAGCTTTTCGAGTTACAACATGTTGTTTAGGAAAAAGATGATTTCGTACGATGAGGGATTTCCTTAAAACGTGGTTTTCTGAAAAATTTTGAAGGAAGAAAATTCTCCTGTGGGTTCTCTTTTGATGCTACACATTTACAGGTACATGCCACACCAAATCTTTTCTAGGTACAACCTTTTGTTTAGGAGATACAAGCTAATTTTCTACGATGTGTTCTTTTCATAAAGTGTCTCCAATACGTACATATTTGTCTTTACTCTGCAACATTGTATTTCCTTATAACGTGGTATTTTTACATATTCTTTCGAGAGAAAACTATCCTGTGCGTTCCCTTTTGAGGCTACACACTGAGACATACAGGCAACACCAAAGCTTTTCGAGTTACAACGTTTTGTTTATGAAAAACAAGATAATTTCGCACGATGCAGGATTTCCTTAAAACGTGGTTTTCTGACAAATTTTGAAGAAAGAAAATTCTCCTGTCGGTTCTCTTTTGAGGCTACACGTTTAGACGTACACGACACGCCAAATCCTTTCGAGTTACCACGTGTTGTTTAGGAGATACACGCTAATTTTGTACGATACGTTATTTCTTCTCGTAAAGTGTTTCCAATATGTACGTATTTGTCTTTACTCTGCAACACTGTATTTCCTTATAACGTTGTATTCTTACATGTTCTTTCGAGAGTAAACTCTCTTGTGCATTGTCTTTAGAGGCAACATGCTCAGACATACACGCAACACCAAAGCTTTTCGAGTTAAAACGTGTTGTTTAGGAAAACAAGATAATTTTGCACGATGCGGGATTTCCTTAAAACGTGTTTTTTTGACAAATTTTGACGAAAGAAAATTCTCCTGTGGTTTCTGTTTTGAGGCTACACGTGTAGACGTACAAGCCACACCAAATATTTTCGAGTTACAACGTGTTGTTTAGGAGATACAAGCAAATATTTTACGATGCATTATTTCTTCCCTAAAGTGTTTCCAATATGTACTTATTTGTCTTTACTCTGCAACACTGTATTTTCTTATAACGTGGTATTCTTACATATTCTTTCTAGGGAAAACTCTCCTGTGCATTCTCTTTTGAGGCTACACGCTTAGACAAACAAGCAACGCCAAAGCTTTTCGAGTTACAACGTGTTGTTTAGGAAAAACAAGATAATTTCGCAGGATGCGAGATTTCCATAAAACGTGGTTTTCTGACAAATTTTGACGAAAGAAAGTTCTCCTGTGGGTTCTCTTTTGAGGCAACACATGTAGAGGTACGAGCCACACCAAATCTTTTCGAATTATAACCTGTTGTTTAGGAGATACAAGCTAATTTTGTATTATGCTTAATTACTTCTCTTAAAGTGTTTCCAATACGTACGTAGTTGTCTTTACTCTGCAACACTGTATTTCCTTATAATGTGGTATTCTTACATATTCTTTCGAGAGAAAACTCTCCTGTGCATTCTCTTTGGAGGCTACACGCTTAGACATACACGCAACACCAAAGCTTTTCGTGTTGCAATGTGTTGTTTAGGAAAAACAAGATAATTTTTCACGATGCGAGATTTCCTTAAAACGTGGTTTCTGACAAATTTTGATGAAAGAAAATTCTCCTGTGGGTTCTCGTTTAAGGCTACACTTTTAGACGTACACGTCACACTGAATCTTTTCGAGTTACAACGTGTTGTTTAGGAGATACAAGCTAATTTTGTACGATGCATTATTTCTTTTTGTAAAGTGTTTCCAATATATGCTTATTTGTCTTTACTCTGCAACACTGTATTTCCTCATAACGTGGTATTCTTACATATTCTTTCGAGAGAAAACTCTCCTGTGCCTTCTCTTTTGAGGCTCCACGCTTACACATACACGCAATACCAAAGCTTTTGGAGTTACAACATTTTGTTTAGAAAAAAGAAGATGATTTCGCATGATGCGGGATATCCTTAAAATGTGGTTTTCTGAAAAAAATTGACGAAAGAAAATTCTCCTGTGGGTTCTCTTTTGAGGCTACACGTTAAGACGTACACGCCGCACCAAATATTTTCGAGTTACAACGTTTGGTTTAGGAGATACAAGCTAATTTTGTACGATGCATTACTTCTTCTCATAAAGTGTTTCCAATATGTAGGTATTTGTCTTTACTCTGCAACACTGTATTTCCTTATAACGTGGTACTCTTACATATTCTTTCGAGAGAAAACTATCCTGTGCATTCCCTTTTGAGGCTACACACTGAGACATACAGACAACACCAAAGCTTTTCGAGTTACAACGTGTTGTTTACGAAAAACAAGATAATTTCGCACGATGCAGGATTTCCTTAAAACGTGGTTTTCTGACAAATTTTGAAGAAAGAAAATTCTCCTGTCGGTTCTCCTTTGAGGCTACACGTTTAGACGTACATGCCACACCAAATCCTTTCGAGTTACCACGTGTTGTTTAGGAGATACACGCTAATTTTGTACGATGCGTTATTTCTTCTCGTAAAGTGTTTCCAATATGTACGTATTTGTCTTTACTCTGCAACACTGTATTTCCTTATAACGTTGTATTCTTACATGTTCTTTCGAGAGAAAACTCTCTTGTGCATTGTCTTTAGAGGAAACATGCTCAGACATACACGCAACAACAAAGCTTTTCGAGTTACAATGTGTTGTTTAGGAAAAACAAGATAATTTTGCACGATGCGGGATTTCCTTAAAACGTGGTTTTTTGACAAATTTTGACGAAAGAAAATTCTCCTGTGGTTTCTGTTTTGAGGCTACACGTGTAGACGTACGAGCCACACCAAATATTTTCGAGTTACAACGTGTTGTTTAGGAGATACAAGCAAATATTGTACGATGCGTTATTTCTTCCCTAAAGTGTTTCCAATATGTACTTATTTGTCTTTACTCTGCAATACTGTATTTTCTTATAACGTGGTATTCTTACATATTCTTTCTAGGGAAAACTCTTCTGTGCATTCTCTTTTGAGGCTACACGCTTAGACAAACAAGCAACACAAAAGCTTTTCGAGTTACAACGTGTTGTTTAGGAAAAACAAGATAATTTCGCACGATGCGAGATTTCCAAAAAAACGTGGTATTCTGACAAATTTTGACGAAAGAAAGTACTCCTGTGGGTTCTCTTTTGAGGCTACGTGTGTAGAGGTATGAGCCACACCAAATCTTTTCGAGTTATAACCTGTTGTTTAGGAGATACAAGCTAATTTTGTATTATGCTTTATTTCTTCTCTTAAAGTGTTTCCAATACGTACGTATTTGTCTTTACTCTGCAACACTGTATTTCCTTATAACGTGGTATTCTTACATTTTCTTTCGAGAGAAAACTCTCCTGTGCATTCTCTTTTGAAGCTACACGCTTAGACATACACGCAACACCAAAGCTTTTCGAGTTAGAACTTGTTGTTTAGGAAAAACAAGATAATTTCGCACGATGCGAAATTTCCTTAAAACGTGGTTTCTGACAAATTTTGATGAAAGAATATTCTCCTGTCGGTTCTCGTTTGAGGCTACACTTTTAGACGTACATGTCACACCAAATCTTTTCGAGTTACAACGTGTTGTTTAGGAGATACAAACTACTTTTTTAAGATGCGTTATTTCTTCTCGTGAAGTGTTTCCAATATGTACTTATTTGTCTTTACTCTGCAAAATTGTATTTCCTTTTAACGTGGTATTCTTTTTTTTTTTTTTTATTATTCGATATAATTTATTTACATTTCAAATGATTTCCCCTTTTCTAGCCCCCCCACTCCCCGAAAGTCCCGCAAGCCCCCTTCTCTTCCCCTGTCCTCCCACCCACCCCTTCCCACTTCCCCGTTCTGGTTTTGCTGAATACTGTTTCACTGAGTCTTTCCAGAACCAGGGGCCACTCCTCCTTTCTTCTTGTACCTCATTTGATGTGTGGATTCTGTTTTGGGTATTCCAGTTTTCTAGGTTAATATCCACTTATTAGTGAGTGCATACCATGATTCACCTTTTGCGTCTGGGTTACCTCACTTAGTATGATATTCTCTAGCTCCATCCATTTGCCTAAGAATTTCATGAATTCATTGTTTCTAATGGCTGAATAGTACTCCATTGTGTAGATATACCACATTTTTTGCATCCACTCTTCTGTTGAGGGATACCTGGGTTCTTTCCAGCATCTGGCAATTACAAATAGGGCTGCTATGAACATAGTAGAACATGTATCCTTATTACATGGTGGGGAGTCTTCTGGGTATATGCCCAGGAGTGGTATAGCAGGATCTTCTGGAAGTAAGGTGCCCAGTTTTCGGAGGAACCGCCAGACTGATTTCCAGAGTGGTTGTACCAATTTGCAACCCCACCAGCAGTGGAGGAGTGTTCCTCTTTCTCCACACCCTCTCCAACACCTGCTGTCTCCTGAATTTTTAATCTTAGCCATTCTGACTGGTGTAAGATGAAATCTTAGGGTTGTTTTGATTTGCATTTCTCTAATGACTAATGAAGTTGAGCATTTTTTAAGATGCTTCTCCGCCATCCGAAGTTCTTCAGGTGAGAATTCTTTGTTTAACTCTGTACCCCATTTTTTAATAGGGTTGTTTGGTTTTCTGGAGTCTAACTTCTTGAGTTCTTTATATATATTGGATATTAGCCCTCTATCTGATGTAGGATTGGTGAAGATCTTTTCCCAATTTGTTGGTTGCCGATTTGTCCTCTTGATGGTGTCCTTTTAACGTGGTATTCTTACATATTCTTTCGAGAGAAAACTCTCCTGTGCCTTCTCTTTGGAGGCTCCACGCTTACACATACACGCAACACCAAAGCTTTTCGAGTTACAACATGTTGTTTAGGAAAAAGATGATTTCGTACGATGAGGGATTTCCTTAAAACGTGGTTTTCTGAAAAATTTTGAAGGAAGAAAATTCTCCTGTGGGTTCTCTTTTGATGCTACACATTTACACGTACATGCCACACCAAATCTTTTCGAGGTACAACCTTTTGTTTAGGAGATACAAGCTAATTTTCTAAGATGTGTTCTTTTCGTAAAGTGTTTCCAATACGTACATATTTGTCTTTACTCTGCAACATTGTATTTCCTTATAACGTGGTATTCTTACATATTCTTTCGAGAGAAAACTATCCTGTGCGTTCCCTTTTGAGGCTACACACTGAGACATACAGACAACACCAAAGCTTTTCGAGTTACAACGTGTTGTTTACGAAAAACAAGATAATTTCGCACGATGCAGGATTTCCTTAAAACGTGGTTTTCTGACAAATTTTGAAGAAAGAAAATTCTCCTGTCGGTTCTCCTTTGAGGCTACACGTTTAGACGTACATGCCACACCAAATCCTTTCGAGTTACCACGTGTTGTTTAGGAGATACACGCTAATTTTGTACGATGCGTTATTTCTTCTCGTAAAGTGTTTCCAATATGTACGTATTTGTCTTTACTCTGCAACACTGTATTTCCTTATAACGTTGTATTCTTACATGTTCTTTCGAGAGAAAACTCTCTTGTGCATTGTCTTTAGAGGAAACATGCTCAAACATACACGCAACAACAAAGCTTTTCGAGTTACAATGTGTTGTTTAGGAAAAACAAGATAATTTTGCACGATGCGGGATTTCCTTAAAACGTGGTTTTTTGACAAATTTTGACGAAAGAAAATTCTCCTGTGGTTTCTGTTTTGAGGCTACACGTGTTGACGTACGAGCCACACCAAATATTTTCGAGTTACAACGTGCTGTTTAGGAGATACAAGCAAATATTGTACGATGCGTTATTTCTTCCCTAAAGTGTTTCCAATATGTACTTATTTGTCTTTACTCTGCAATACTGTATTTTCTTATAACGTGGTATTCTTACATATTCTTTCTAGGGAAAACTCTCCTGTGCATTCTCTTTTGAGGCTACACGCTTAGACAAACAAGCAACGCCAAAGCTTTTCGAGTTACAACGTGTTGTTTAGGAAAAACAAGATAATTTCGCAGGATGCGAGATTTCCATAAAACGTGGTTTTCTGACAAATTTTGACGAAAGAAAGTTCTCCTGTGGGTTCTCTTTTGAGGCAACACGTGTAGAGGTACGAGCCACACCAAATCTTTTCGAATTATAACCTGTTGTTTAAGAGATACAAGCTAATTTTGTATTATGCTTTATTTCTTCTCTTAAAGTGTTTCCAATACGTACGTAGTTGTCTTTACTCTGCAACACTGTATTTCCTTATAATGTGGTATTCTTACATATTCTTTCGAGAGAAAACTCTCCTGTGCACTCTCTTTTGAGGCTACACGCTTAGACATACACGCAACACCAAAGCTTTTTGTGTTGCAATGTGTTGTTTAGGAAAAACAAGATAATTTATCACGATGCGAGATTTCCTTAAAACGTGGTTTCTGACAAATTTTGATGAAAGAAAATTCTCCTGTGGGTTCTTGTTTGAGGCTACACTTTTAGACGTACACGTCACACCGAATCTTTTCGAGTTACAACGTGTTGTTTAGGAGATACAAGCTAATTTTGTAGGATGCATTATTTCTTTTTGTAAAGTGTTTCCAATATGTACTTATTTGTCTTTACTCTGCAACACTGTATTTCCTCATAACGTGGTATTCTTACATATTCTTTCGAGAGAAAACTCTCCTGTGCCTTCTCTTTTGAGGCTCCACGCTTACACATACACGCAACATCAAAGCTTTTCGAGTTACATCATGTTGTTTAGGATAAAGAAGATGATTTTGCACGATGCGGGATTTCCTTAAAACGTGGTTTTCTGAAAAATTTTAGAGAAAGAAAATTCTCCTGTGGGTTTTCTTTTTTAGGCTACACGTTCAGACGTACATGCCACACCAAATCCTTTCGAGTTACCACATGTTGTTTAGGAGATACACGCTAATTTTGTACGATGCGTTATTTCTTCTCGTAAAGTGTTTCCAATATGTACGTATTTGCCTTTACTCTGCAACACTGTATTTCCTTATAACGTTGTATTCTTACATGTTCTTTCGAGAGAAAACTCTCTTGTGCATTGTCTTTAGAGGAAACATGCTCAGACATACACGCAACAACAAAGCTTTTCGAGTTACAATGTGTTATTTAGGAAAAAGAAGATAATTTTGCACGATGCGGGATTTCCTTAAAACGTGGTTTTTTTTACAAATTCTGACGAAAGAAAATTCTCCTGTGGTTTCTGTTTTGAGGCTACACGTGTTGACGTACGAGCCACACCAAATATTTTCGAGTTACAACGTGTTCTTTAGAAGATACAAGCAAATATTGCACGATGCGTTATTTCTTCCCTAAAGTGTTTCCAATATGTACTTATTTGTCTTTACTCTGCAATACTGTATTTTCTTATAACGTGGTATTCTTACATATTCTTTCTAGGGAAAACTCTCCTGTGCATTCTCTTTTGAGGCTACACGCTTAGACAAACAAGCAACGCAAAAGCTTTTCGAGTTACAATGTGTTGTTTAGGAAAAACAAGATAATTTCGCACGATGCGAGATTTCCAAAAAAACGTGGTTTTCTGACAAATTTTGACGAAAGAAAGTTCTCCTGTGGGTTCTCTTTTGAGGCAACACGTGTAGAGGTACGAGCCACACCAAATCTTTTCGAGTTATAACCTGTTGTTTAAGAGATACAAGCTAATTTTGTATTATGCTTTATTTCTTCTCTTAAAGTGTTTCCAATACGTACGTAGTTGTCTTTACTCTGCAACACTGTATTTCCTTATAATGTGGTATTCTTACATATTCTTTCGAGAGAAAACTCTCCTGTGCACTCTCTTTTGAGGCTACACGCTTAGACATACACGCAACACCAAAGCTTTTTGTGTTGCAATGTGTTGTTTAGGAAAAACAAGATAATTTATCACGATGCGAGATTTCCTTAAAACGTGGTTTCTGACAAATTTTGATGAAAGAAAATTCTCCTGTGGGTTCTTGTTTGAGGCTACACTTTTAGACGTACACGTCACACCGAATCTTTTCGAGTTACAACGTGTTGTTTAGGAGATACAAGCTAATTTTGTAGGATGCATTATTTCTTTTTGTAAAGTGTTTCCAATATGTACTTATTTGTCTTTACTCTGCAACACTGTATTTCCTCATAACGTGGTATTCTTACATATTCTTTCGAGAGAAAACTCTCCTGTGCCTTCTCTTTTGAGGCTCCACGCTTACACATACACGCAACATCAAAGCTTTTCGAGTTACATCATGTTGTTTAGGATAAAGAAGATGATTTTGCACGATGCGGGATTTCCTTAAAACGTGGTTTTCTGAAAAATTTTAGAGAAAGAAAATTCTCCTGTGGGTTTTCTTTTTTAGGCTACACGTTCAGACGTACATGCCACACCAAATCCTTTCGAGTTACCACATGTTGTTTAGGAGATACACGCTAATTTTGTACGATGCGTTATTTCTTCTCGTAAAGTGTTTCCAATATGTACATATTTGCCTTTACTCTGCAACACTGTATTTCCTTATAACGTTGTATTCTTACATGTTCTTTCGAGAGAAAACTCTCTTGTGCATTGTCTTTAGAGGAAACATGCTCAGACATACACGCAACAACAAAGCTTTTCGAGTTACAATGTGTTATTTAGGAAAAAGAAGATAATTTTGCACGATGCGGGATTTCCTTAAAACGTGGTTTTTTTTACAAATTTTGACGAAAGAAAATTCTCCTGTGGTTTCTGTTTTGAGGCTACACGTGTTGACGTACGAGCCACACCAAATATTTTCGAGTTACAACGTGTTCTTTAGAAGATACAAGCAAATATTGTACGATGCGTTATTTCTTCCCTAAAGTGTTTCCAATATGTACTTATTTGTCTTTACTCTGCAATACTGTATTTTCTTATAACGTGGTATTCTTACATATTCTTTCTAGGGAAAACTCTCCTGTGCATTCTCTTTTGAGGCTACACGCTTAGACAAACAAGCAACGCAAAAGCTTTTCGAGTTACAATGTGTTGTTTAGGAAAAACAAGATAATTTCGCACGATGCGAGATTTCCAAAAAAACGTGGTTTTCTGACAAATTTTGACGAAAGAAAGTTCTCCTGTGGGTTCTCTTTTGAGGCTACGTGTGTAGAGGCATGAGCCACACCAAATCTTTTCGAGTTATAACCTGTTGTTTAGGAGATACAAGCTAATTTTGTATTATGCTTTATTTCTTCTCTTAAAGTGTTTCCAATACGTACGTATTTGTCTTTACTCTGCAACACTGTATTTCCTTATAACGTGGTATTCTTACATATTCTTTCGAGAGAAAACTCTCCTGTGCATTCTCTTTTGAGGCTACACGCTTAGACATACACGCAACACCAAAGCTTTTCGAGTTAGAACTTGTTGTTTAGGAAAAACAAGATAATTTCGCACGATGCGAAATTTCCTTAAAATGTGGTTTCTGACAAATTTTGATGAAAGAATATTCTCCTGTCGGTTCTTGTTTGAGGCTACACTTTTAGACGTACATGTCACACCAAATCTTTTCGAGTTACAACGTGTTGTTTAGGAGATACAAGCTATTTTTTTACGATGCGTTATTTCTTCTCATAAAGTGTTTCCAATAAGTACTTATTTGTCTTTACTCTGCAACACTGTATTTCCTTATAACGTGGTATTCTTACATATTCTTTCGAGAGAAAACTATCCTGTACGTTCCCTTTTGAGGCTACACACTTAGACATACAGTCAACACCAACGCTTTCCAGTTACATCTTGTTTTTGAAAAACAAGATTATTTCGCACGATGAGTGATTTTCATAAAATGTCGTTTTCTGACAAATTTTGACAAAAGAAAATTCTCCTGTGGTTTCTCTTTTGATGCTACACGTTTAGACGTACACGCCACACCAAATCCTTTCTAGTTAGCACGTGTTGTTTAGGAGATACAAGCTAATTTTGTATGATGCGTTATTTCTTCTCATAAAGTGTTTCCAATACGTACTTATTTGTCTTTACTCTGCATCACTGTATTTGCTTATAACATGGTATTCTTACATATTCTTTCGAGGGAAAACTCTCCTGTGCGTTCTCTTTTGAGGCTACATGCTTAGACATACAAGCAACTCCAAAGCTTTTCGAGTTACAACGTGTTGTTTAGGAAAAACAAGATAATTTCGCACGATGCGAGATTTCCATAAAACGTGGTTTTCTGACAAATTTTGACGAAAGAAAGTTCTCCTGTTGGTTCTCTTTTGAGGCTACACATGTAGAGGTACGAGCCACACCAAATCTTTTCGAGTTACAACGTGTTGTTCAGGAGATACAAGCTAATTTTTTACGTTGCTTTATTTCTTCTCTTAAAGTGTTTCCAATACGTACCTATTTGTCTTTACTCTGCAACACTGTATTTCCTTATAACGTGGTATTCTTACATATTCTTTTGAGAGAAAACTCTCCTGTGCGTTCTCTTTTGAGGCTACATGCTTAGACATACACGCAACACCATAGCTTTTCGAGTTACAACGTGTTGTTTAGGAAAAACAAGATAATTTCCCACGATGCGAGATTTCCTTAAAACATGGTTTCTGACAAATTTTGATGAAAAAAAATTCTCCTGTGTGTTCTCTTTTGAGGCTACACATTTAGACGTACACGTCACACCAAATCTTTTCGAGTTACAACTTGTTGTTTAGGAGATACAAGCTAATTTTTTATGATGCGTTATTTCTTCTAGTAAAGTGTTTCCAATATGTACTTATTTGTCTTTACTCTGCAAAATTGTATTTCCTTATAACGTGGTATTCTTTCATATTCCTTCGAGAGAAAACTCTCCTGCGCCTTCTCTTTTGAGGCTCCATGCTTACACATACAAGCAACACCAAAGTTTTTTGAGTTACAACATGTTGTTTAGGAAAAACAAGATGATTTCTCACGATGCAGGATTTCCTTAAAACGTGGTTTTCTGAAAAATTTTGACGAAAGAAAATTCTTCAGTGGGTTCTCTTTTGAGGCTACACGTTTAGACGTACACGCCACACCAAATCTTTTCGAGTTACAACGTGTTGTTTAGGAGATACAAGCTAATTTTGCCAGATGTGTTAATTCTTCTCTTAAAGTGTTTCCAATATGTAAGTATTTGTCTTTACTCTGCAACACTGTATTTCATTATAACGTGGTATTCTTACATATTCTTTCTAGAGAAAACTATCCTGTGCGTTCCCTTTTGAGGCTACACACTTAGACATACAGGCAACACCAAAGGTTTTCGAGTTACAACGTGTTGTTTATGTAAACCAATATAATTTCACACTATACAGGATTTCCTTAAAACGTGATTTTCTGACAAATTTTGACGAAAGAAAATTCTCCTGTGGGTTCTCTGTTGAGGCTACATGTTTCGACGTACACTCCACACCAAATCTTGTCGAGTTACAACGTGTTGTTTAGGAGATACAAGCTAATATTGTATGATGCGTTATTTCTTCTCCTAAAGTGTTTCCAATACGTACGTATTTGTCTTTACACTGCAACACTGTATTTCCTTATAACGTTGTATTCTTACATGTTCTTTCGAGACAAAACTCTCCTGTGCGTTCTTTTTTGAGGCCACACGTTTAGACATACACGCAACACCAAAGCTTTTCGAGTTACAACGTGTTGTTTAGGAAAAACAAGATAAGTTTGCACGATACGGGATTTCCTTAAAACGTGGTTTTCTGACAAATTTTGACAAAAGAAAGTTCTCCTGTTTGTGTTCGTTTGAGTCTACACATGTAGACGTACGAGCCACACCAATTCTTTTCGAATTACAACGTGTTGTTTAGGAGATACAAGCAAATTTTGTTCGATGCATTATTTCTTCTCATAAAGTGTTTCCAATAAGTACATATTTGTCTTTACTCTGCAACACTTTATTTCCTTATAACGTGGTATTCTTACATATTCTTTCGAGGGAAAACTCTCCTGTGCATTCTCCTTTGGGGCTACACGCTTAGACATACATGCAACGCCAAAGCTTTTCGAGTTACAACGTGTTGTTTAGGAAAAACAAGATAATTTCGCACGATGCGAGATTTCCATAAAACATGGTTTTCTGATATATTTTGACGAAAGAAAGTTCTGCTGTGTGTTCTATTTGAGGCTACACGTGTAGAGGTACGAGCCACATCAAATCTTTTTGAGTTACAACGTGTTGTTTAGGAGATACAAGCTAATTTTGTGCGATGCGTTATTTCTTCTCGTAAAGTGTTTCCAATATGTACTTACTGTCTTTACTCTGCAAAATTGTATTTCCTTATAACGTGGTATTCTTACATATTCTTTCGAGAGAAAACTCTCCTGTGCCTTCTCTTTTGAGGCTCCACGATTACACATACACGCAATACCAAAGCTTTTGGTGTTACAACATGTTGTTTAGAAAAAAGAAGATGATTTCGCATGATGCGGGATATCCTTAAAATGTGGTATTCTGAAAGAAATTGACGAAAGAAAATTCTCCTGTGGGTCCTCTTTTGAAGCTACACGTTAAGACGTACACGCCGCACCAAATATTTTCGAGTTACAACGTTGTGTTTAGGAGATACAAGCTAATTTTGTACGATGCATTACTTCTTCTCATAAAGTGTTTCCAATATGTATGTATTTGTCTTTACTCTGCAACACTGTATTTCCTTATAACGTGGTACTCTTACATATTCTTTCGAGAGAAAACTATCCTGTGCGTTCCCTTTTGAGGCTGCACACTGAGACATACAGGCAACACCAAAGCTTTTCGAGTTACAATGTGTTGTTTACGAAAAACAAGATAATTTCGCACGATGCAGGATTTCCTTAAAACGTGGTTTTCTGACAAATTTTGAAGAAAGAAAATTCTCCTGTCGGTTCTCCTTTGAGGCTACACGTTTAGACGTACATGCCACACCAAATCCTTTCGAGTTACCACGTGTCGTTTAGGAGATACACGCTAATTTTGTACGATGCGTTATTTCTTCTCGTAAAGTGTTTCCAATATGTAAGTATTTGTCTTTACTCTGCAACACTGTATTTCCTTATAACGTTGTATTCTTACAGGTTCTTTCGAGAGAAAACTCTCTTGTGCATTGTCTTTAGAGGAAACATGCTCAGACATACACGCAACAACAAAGCTTTTCGAGTTAAAACGTGTTGTTTAGGAAAAACAAAATAATTTTGCACGATGCAGGATTTCCTTAAAACGTGGTTTTTTGACAAATTTTGACGAAAGAAAATTCTCCTGTGGTTTCTGTTTTGAGGCTACACGTGTAGACGTACGAGCCACACCAAATATTTTCGAGTTACAACGTGTTGTTTAGGAGATACAAGCAAATATTGTACGATGCGTTATTTCTTCCCTAAAGTGTTTCCAATATGTACTTATTTGTCTTTACTCTGCAACACTGTATTTTCTTATAACGTGGTATTCTTACATATTCTTTCTAGGGAAAACTCTCCTGTGCATTCTCTTTTGAGGCTACACGCTTAGACAAACAAGGAACGCCAAAGCTTTTCGAGTTACAACGTGTTGTTTAGGAAAAACAAGATAATTTCGCACGATGCGAGATTTCCATAAAACGTGGATTTCTGACAAATTTTGACGAAAGAAAGTTCTCCTGTGGGTTCTCTTTTGAGGCTACACGTGTAGAGGTACGAGCCACACCAAATCTTTTCGAGTTATAACCTGTTGTTTAGGAGATACAAGCTAATTTTGTATTATGCTTTATTTCTTCTCTTAAAGTGTTTCCAATACGTACGTATTTGTCTTTACTCTGCAACACTGTATTTCCTTATAACGTGGTATTCTTATATATTCTTTCGAGAGAAAACTCTCTTTTGAGGCTACACACTTAGACATACACGCAACACCAAAGCTTTTCGAGTTACAACTTGTTGTTTAGGAAAAACAAGATAATTTCGCACGATGCGAAATTTCCTTAAAACGTGGTTTCTGACAAATTTTGATGAAAGAAAATTCTCCTGTCGGTTCTCGTTTGAGGCTACACTTTTAGACGTACATGTCACACCAAATCTTTTCGAGTTACAACGTGTTGTTTAGGAGATACAAACTACTTTTTTAAGATGCGTTATTTCTTCTCGTAAAGTGTTTCCAATATGTACTTATTTGTCTTTACTCTGCAAAATTGTATTTCCTTTTAACGTGGTATTCTTACATATTCTTTCGAGAGAAAACTCTCCTGTGCCTTCTCTTTGGAGGCTCCACGCTTACACATACACGCAACACCAAAGCTTTTCGAGTTACAACATGTTGTTTAGGAAAAAGATGATTTCGTACGATGAGGGATTTCCTTAAAACGTGGTTTTCTGAAAAATTTTGAAGGAAGAAAATTCTCCTGTGGGTTCTCTTTTGATGCTACACAATTACACGTACATGCCACACCAAATCTTTTCGAGGTACAACCTTTTGTTTAGGAGATACAAGCTAATTTTCTAAGATGTGTTCTTTTCGTAAAGTGTTTCCAATACGTACATATTTGTCTTTACTCTGCAACATTGTATTTCCTTATAACGTGGTATTCTTACATATTCTTTCGAGAGAAAACTATCCTGTGCGTTCCCTTTTGAGGCTACACACTGAGACATACAGACAACACCAAAGCTTTTCGAGTTACAACGTGTTGTTTACGAAAAACAAGATAATTTCGCACGATGCAGGATTTCCTTAAAACGTGGTTTTCTGACAAATTTTGAAGAAAAAAAATTCTCCTGTCGGTTCTCCTTTGAGGCTACACGTTTAGACGTACATGCCACACCAAATCCTTTCGAGTTACCACGTGTTGTTTAGGAGATACACGCTAATTTTGTACGATGCCTTATTTCTTCTCGTAAAGTGTTTCCAATATGTACGTATTTGTCTTTACTCTGCAACACTGTATTTCCTTATAACGTTGTATTCTTACATGTTCTTTCGAGAGAAAACTCTCTTGTGCATTGTCTTTAGAGGAAACATGCTCAGACATACACGCAACAACAAAGCTTTTCGAGTTACAATGTGTTGTTTAGGAAAAACAAGATAATTTTGCACGATGCGGGATTTCCTTAAAACGTGGTTTTTTGACAAATTTTGACGAAAGAAAATTCTCCTGTGTTTTCTGTTTTGAGGCTACACGTGTTGACGTACGAGCCACACCAAATATTTTCGAGTTACAACGTGTTGTTTAGGAGATACAAGCAAATATTGTACGATGCGTTATTTCTTCCCTAAAGTGTTTCCAATATGTACTTATTTGTCTTTACTCTGCAATACTGTATTTTCTTATAACGTGGTATTCTTACATATTCTTTCTAGGGAAAACTCTCCTGTGCATTCTCTTTTGAGGCTACACGCTTAGACAAACAAGCAACGCCAAAGCTTTTCGAGTTACAACGTGTTGTTTAGGAAAAACAAGATAATTTCGCAGGATGCGAGATTTCCATAAAACGTGGTTTTCTGACAAATTTTGACGAAAGAAAGTTCTCCTGTGGGTTCTCTTTTGTGGCAACACGTGTAGAGGTACGAGCCACACCAAATCTTTTCGAATTATAACCTGTTGTTTAGGAGATACAAGCTAATTTTGTATTATGCTTTATTTCTTCTCTTAAAGTGTTTCCAATACGTACGTAGTTGTCTTTACTCTGCAACACTGTATTTCCTTATAATGTGGTATTCTTACATATTCTTTCGAGAGAAAACTCTCCTGTGCATTCTCTTTTGAAGCTACACGCTTAGACATACACGCAACACCAAAGCTTTTCGTGTTGCAATGTGTTGTTTAGGAAAAACAAGATAATTTTTCATGATACGAGATTTCCTTAAAACGTGGTTTCTGACAAATTTTGATGAAAGAAAATTCTCCTGTGGGTTCTCGTTTGAGGCTACACTTTTAGACGTACAGGTCACACCGAATCTTTTCGAGTTACAACGTGTTGTTTAGGAGATACAAGCTAATTTTGTAGGATGCATTATTTCTGTTTGTAAAGTGTTTCCAATATGTACTTATTTGTCTTTACTCTGCAACACTGTATTTCCTCATAACGTGGTATTCTTACATATTCTTTCGAGAGAAAACTCTCCTGTGCCTTCTCTTTTGAGGCTCCACGCTTACACATACACGCAACACCAAAGCTTTTCGAGTTACATCATGTTGTTTAGGAAAAAGAAGATGATTTTGCATGATGCGGGATTTCCTTAAAACGTGGTTTTCTGAAAAATTTTAGAGAAAGAAAATTCTCCTGTGGGTTTTCTTTTTTAGGCTACACGTTGAGACGTACATGCCATACCAAATCTTTTCGAGTTACAACGTGTTGTTTAGGAGATACAAGCTAATTTTTTAAGATGCCTTAATTCTTCTCGTAAAGTGTTTCCAATAAGTATGTATTTGTCTTTATTCTGCAACATTGTATTTCCTTATAACGTGGTATTCTTACATATTCTTTCGAGAGAAAACTTCCTGTGCATTCTCTTTTGAGGTTACACGCTTAGACATACAGGCAACACCAAAGCTTTTCGAGTTACAACGTGTTGTTTAGGAAAAACAAGATAATTTCGCACGATACGAGATTTCCTTAAAACGTGGTTTCTGACAAATTTTGATGAAAGAAAATTCTCCTGTGGGTTCTCTTTTGAGGTTACACGTTTAGACGTACACGTCACACCAAATCTTTTCGAGTTACAACGTGTTGTTTAGGAGATACAAGTTAATATTTCACGATGCGTTATTTCTTCTCGTAAAGTGTTTCCAATATGTACTTATTTGTCTTTACTCTGCAAAATTGTATTTCCTTAACGTGGTATTCTTACATAATCTTTCAAGAGAAAACTCTCCTGTGCCTTCTCTTCTGAGGCTACACACTTAGACATACACGCAACACCAAATCTTTTCGAGTTACAACATGTTGTTTAGGAAAAAGAAGATGACTTCGCATGATGCGGGATTTCCTTATAACGTGGTTTTCTGAAAAATTTTGAAGAAATAAAATTCTCCTGTGGGTTCTCTTTTGAGGCTACACGTTTAGACGTACACGCCACACCAAATCTTTTCGAGTTACAACGTGTTGTTTCGGAGATACAAGCTAATTTTTTTAGGATGCGTTACTTCTTCTTGTAAAGTGTGTCCAATACGTACATATTTATCTTTACTCTGCAACACTGTATTTCCTTATAACATGGTATTCTTACATATTCTTTCGAGAAAAAACTCTCCTTTACATTCTCTTTTGAGGCTACATGTTTAGACATACACGCAACACCAAAGCTTTTCAAGTTACAACGTGATGTTTAGGAAAAACAAGATAATTTCGCATGTTGCGAGATTTCCTTAAAACGTGGTTTCTGACAAATTTTGATGAAAGAAAATTCACCTGTGGGTTCTCTTTTGAGGCTATACATTTAGACGTACACGTCACACCAAATCCTATTGAGTTACAACGTGTTGTTTAGGAGATACAAGCTAATTTGTATGATGCGTTATTTCTTCTTGTAAAGTGTTTCCAATATGTGCTTATTAGTCTTTATTCTGAAAAATTGTATTTCCTTATAACGTGTTATTCTTACATATTCTTTCGAGAGAAAACTCTCCTGTGCCTTCTCTTTTGAGGCTCCTTGCTTAGACATACACGCAACACTAAAGCTTTTCGAGTTACAACATGTTTTTTAGGAAAAAGAAGGTGATTTCGCACGATGCGGGATTTCCTTAAAATGTGGCTTTCAGAAAAATTTTAACGAAAGAATATTCTCCTGTGGGTTCTCTTTTGAGGCTACACGTTTAGACGTACACGCCACACCAAATCTTTTCGAGTTACAACGTGTTGTTTCGGAGATACAAGCTAATTTTTTTAGGATGCGTTACTTCTTCTTGTAAAGTGTGTCCAATACGTACATATTTGTCTTTACTCTGCAACACTGTATTTCCTTATAACGTGGTATTCTTACATATTCTTTTGAGAGAAAACTATCCCGTGCTTTCCCGTTTTAGGCTACACACTTAGACATACAGGCAACACCAAAGCTTTTCGAATTACAACGTGTTGTTTATGAAAAACAAGATAATTTCGCACGATGCGGGATTTCCTTAAAACGTGGTTTTCTGAAACATTTTGACGAAAGAAAATTCTTCAGTGTGTTTTCTTTTGAGGCTACACATTTAGACGTACACGCCACACCAAATCCTTTCGAGTTACCACGTGTTGTTTAGGAGATACAAGCTAATTTTGTACGATGCATTATTTCTTCTCATAAAGTGTTTCTAATACGTACGTATTTGTCTTTACTCTGCAACACTGTATTTCCTTATAAAGTTGTATTCTTACATATTCTTTCGAGAGAAAACTCTCCTGTGCGTTCTCTTTAGAGGCTACACGCTTAGACATACACGCAACGCCAAAGCATTTCGAGTTACAATGTGTTGTTTAGGAAAAACAAGATAATTTCGCACGACGCGAGATTTCCATAAAACGTGGTTTTCTGAAAAATTTTGAGGGAAGAAAGTTATCCTGTGGGTTCTCTTTTGAGGTTACACATGTAGAGGTACGAGCCACACCAAATCTTTTCGAGTTACAACGTGTTGTTTAGGAGATACAAGCTAATTTTTTACGATGCGTTACTTCTTCTCTTAAAGTGTTTCCAATAGTATTTGTCTCTACTCTGCAACCCTGTATTTCCTTATAACGTGGTATTCTTACATATTCTTTCGAGAAAAAAGTCTCCTGTGCCTTCTTTTTGAGGCTACACGCTTAGACATACACGCAACACCAAAGCTTTCGAGTTACAACGTGTTGTTTAGGAAAAACAAGATAATTTCGCACGATGCGAGATTTCCTTAAAACGTGGTTTCTGACAAATTTTGATGAAAGAAAATTCTCCTGTGGGTTCTCGTTTGAGGCTACACTTTTAGACGTATACGTCACACCAAATCTTTTCGAGTTACAACGTGTTGTTTAGGAGATACAAGGTAATTTTGAACGATGCATTATTTTTTCTCGTAAAGTGTTTCCAATATGTACTTATTTGTCTTTACTCTGCAAAATTGTATTTCCTTATAACAAGGTATTCTTACATATTCTTTTGAGAGAAAACTCTCCTGTGCCTTCTCTTTTCAGGCTACACACTTACACATACACGGAACACCAATGCTTTTCGAGTTACAACATGTTGTTTAGGAAAAAGAAGATGATTTCGCACGATGCGGGATTTCCTTAAAACGTGGTGTTCTGAAAAATTTTGAAAAAAGAAAATTCTCCTGTGTGTTCTCTTTTGAGGCTACACGTTTAGACGTACATGCCACACCAAATCCTTTCGAGTTACCTCGTAAAGTTTAGGAGATACAAGCTAATTTTGTACGATGCGTTATTTCTTCTGGTAAAGTGTTTCCAATATGTACTTATTTTTCTTTACTCTGCAAAATTGTATTTCCTTATAACGTGGTATTCTTACATATTCTTTCGAGAGAAAACTCTCCTGTGCCTTCTCTTTTGAGGCTCCACGCTTACACATACACGCAACACCAAAGCTTTTTGAGTTACAACATGTTGTTTAGAAAAAGAAGATGATTTCCCACGATGCGGGATTTCCTTAAAACGTGGTTTTCTGAAAAATTTTGAAGAAAGAAAATTCTCCTGTAGGTTCTCTTTTGAGGCTACACGTTTAGACGTGCATGCCACACCAAATCTTTTCGAGTTACAACGTGTTGTTTAGGAGATAAAACCTAATTTTTTACGATGCGTTAATTCTTCTCGTAATGTGTTTCCAATACATACGTATTTGTCTTTACTCTGCAACATTGTATTTCCTTATAACGTGGTATTCTTACATATTCTTTCGAGAGAAAACTATCCTGTGCGTTCTCTTTTGAGGTTACACACTTAGACATTGACGCAACACCAAACCTTTTCGAGTAAGAACGTGTTATTTAGGAAAAACAATATAATTTCGCACGATGCGAGATTTCCTTAAAACGTGGTTTCTGACAAATTTTGATGAAAGAAAATTCACCTGTGGGTTCTCTTTTGAGGCTATACATTTAGACGTACACGTCACACCAAATCCTTTTGAGTTACAACGTGTTGTTTAGGAGATACAAGCTAATTTTGTATGATGCGTTATTTCTTCTTGTAAAGAGTTTCCAATATGTACTTATTTGTCTTTATTCTGAAAAATTGTATTTCCTTATAACGTGGTATTCTTACATATTCTTTCGAGAGAAAACTCTCCTGTGCCTTCTCTTTTGAGGCTCCACGCTTAGACATACACGCAACACTAAAGCTTTTCGAGTTACAACATGTTTTTTAGGAAAAAGAAGGTGATTTCGCACGATGCGGGATTTCCTTAAAACGTGGCTTTCTGAAAAATTTTAACGAAAGAAAATTCTCCTGTGGGTTCTCTTTTGAGGCTACACGTTTAGACGTACAAGCCACACCAAATCTTTTCCAGTTACAACGTGTTGTTTAGGAGATACAAGCTAATTTTGTACGATGCGTTATTTCTTCTCGTAATGTGTTTCCAATATGTACGTATTTGTCTTTACTCTGCAACACTGTATTTCCTTATAACATGGTATTCTTACATATTCTTTCGAGAAAAAACTCTCCTTTACATTCTCTTTTGAGGCTACATGTTTAGACATACACGCAACACCAAAGCTTTTCAAGTTACAACGTGATGTTTAGGAAAAACAAGATAATTTCGCATGTTGCGAGATTTCCTTAAAACGTGGTTTCTGACAAATTTTGATGAAAGAAAATTCACCTGTGGGTTCTCTTTTGAGGCTATACATTTAGACGTACACGTCACACCAAATCCTATTGAGTTACAACGTGTTGTTTAGGAGATACAAGCTAATTTTGTATGATGCGTTATTTCTTCTTGTAAAGTGTTTCCAATATGTGCTTATTAGTCTTTATTCTGAAAAATTGTATTTCCTTATAACGTGTTATTCTTACATATTCTTTCGAGAGAAAACTCTCCTGTGCCTTCTCTTTTGAGGCTCCTTGCTTAGACATACACGCAACACTAAAGCTTTTCGAGTTACAACATGTTTTTTAGGAAAAAGAAGGTGATTTCGCACGATGCGGGATTTCCTTAAAATGTGGCTTTCAGAAAAATTTTAACGAAAGAATATTCTCCTGTGGGTTCTCTTTTGAGGCTACACGTTTAGACGTACACGCCACACCAAATCTTTTCGAGTTACAACGTGTTGTTTCGGAGATACAAGCTAATTTTTTTAGGATGCGTTACTTCTTCTTGTAAAGTGTGTCCAATACGTACATATTTGTCTTTACTCTGCAACACTGTATTTCCTTATAACGTGGTATTCTTACATATTCTTTTGAGAGAAAACTATCCCGTGCTTTCCCGTTTTAGGCTACACACTTAGACATACAGGCAACACCAAAGCTTTTCGAATTACAACGTGTTGTTTATGAAAAACAAGATAATTTCGCACGATGCGGGATTTCCTTAAAACGTGGTTTTCTGAAACATTTTGACGAAAGAAAATTCTTCAGTGTGTTTTCTTTTGAGGCTACACATTTAGACGTACACGCCACACCAAATCCTTTCGAGTTACCACGTGTTGTTTAGGAGATACAAGCTAATTTTGTACGATGCATTATTTCTTCTCATAAAGTGTTTCTAATACGTACGTATTTGTCTTTACTCTGCAACACTGTATTTCCTTATAAAGTTGTATTCTTACATATTCTTTCGAGAGAAAACTCTCCTGTGCGTTCTCTTTAGAGGCTACACGCTTAGACATACACGCAACGCCAAAGCATTTCGAGTTACAATGTGTTGTTTAGGAAAAACAAGATAATTTCGCACGACGCGAGATTTCCATAAAACGTGGTTTTCTGAAAAATTTTGAGGGAAGAAAGTTATCCTGTGGGTTCTCTTTTGAGGTTACACATGTAGAGGTACGAGCCACACCAAATCTTTTCGAGTTACAACGTGTTGTTTAGGAGATACAAGCTAATTTTTTACGATGCGTTACTTCTTCTCTTAAAGTGTTTCCAATAGTATTTGTCTCTACTCTGCAACCCTGTATTTCCTTATAACGTGGTATTCTTACATATTCTTTCGAGAAAAAAGTCTCCTGTGCCTTCTTTTTGAGGCTACACGCTTAGACATACACGCAACACCAAAGCTTTCGAGTTACAACGTGTTGTTTAGGAAAAACAAGATAATTTCGCACGATGCGAGATTTCCTTAAAACGTGGTTTCTGACAAATTTTGATGAAAGAAAATTCTCCTGTGGGTTCTCGTTTGAGGCTACACTTTTAGACGTATACGTCACACCAAATCTTTTCGAGTTACAACGTGTTGTTTAGGAGATACAAGGTAATTTTGAACGATGCATTATTTTTTCTCGTAAAGTGTTTCCAATATGTACTTATTTGTCTTTACTCTGCAAAATTGTATTTCCTTATAACAAGGTATTCTTACATATTCTTTTGAGAGAAAACTCTCCTGTGCCTTCTCTTTTCAGGCTACACACTTACACATACACGGAACACCAATGCTTTTCGAGTTACAACATGTTGTTTAGGAAAAAGAAGATGATTTCGCACGATGCGGGATTTCCTTAAAACGTGGTGTTCTGAAAAATTTTGAAAAAAGAAAATTCTCCTGTGTGTTCTCTTTTGAGGCTACACGTTTAGACGTACATGCCACACCAAATCCTTTCGAGTTACCTCGTAAAGTTTAGGAGATACAAGCTAATTTTGTACGATGCGTTATTTCTTCTGGTAAAGTGTTTCCAATATGTACTTATTTTTCTTTACTCTGCAAAATTGTATTTCCTTATAACGTGGTATTCTTACATATTCTTTCGAGAGAAAACTCTCCTGTGCCTTCTCTTTTGAGGCTCCACGCTTACACATACACGCAACACCAAAGCTTTTTGAGTTACAACATGTTGTTTAGAAAAAGAAGATGATTTCCCACGATGCGGGATTTCCTTAAAACGTGGTTTTCTGAAAAATTTTGAAGAAAGAAAATTCTCCTGTAGGTTCTCTTTTGAGGCTACACGTTTAGACGTGCATGCCACACCAAATCTTTTCGAGTTACAACGTGTTGTTTAGGAGATAAAACCTAATTTTTTACGATGCGTTAATTCTTCTCGTAATGTGTTTCCAATACATACGTATTTGTCTTTACTCTGCAACATTGTATTTCCTTATAACGTGGTATTCTTACATATTCTTTCGAGAGAAAACTATCCTGTGCGTTCTCTTTTGAGGTTACACACTTAGACATTGACGCAACACCAAACCTTTTCGAGTAAGAACGTGTTATTTAGGAAAAACAATATAATTTCGCACGATGCGAGATTTCCTTAAAACGTGGTTTCTGACAAATTTTGATGAAAGAAAATTCACCTGTGGGTTCTCTTTTGAGGCTATACATTTAGACGTACACGTCACACCAAATCCTTTTGAGTTACAACGTGTTGTTTAGGAGATACAAGCTAATTTTGTATGATGCGTTATTTCTTCTTGTAAAGAGTTTCCAATATGTACTTATTTGTCTTTATTCTGAAAAATTGTATTTCCTTATAACGTGGTATTCTTACATATTCTTTCGAGAGAAAACTCTCCTGTGCCTTCTCTTTTGAGGCTCCACGCTTAGACATACACGCAACACTAAAGGTATTCGAGTTACAACATGTTTTTTAGGAAAAAGAAGGTGATTTCGCACGATGCGGGATTTCCTTAAAACGTGGCTTTCTGAAAAATTTTAACGAAAGAAAATTCTCCTGTGGGTTCTCTTTTGAGGCTACACGTTTAGACGTACAAGCCACACCAAATCTTTTCCAGTTACAACGTGTTGTTTCGGAGATACAAGCTAATTTTGTACGATGCGTTATTTCTTCTCGTAATGTGTTTCCAATATGTACGTATTTGTCTTTACTCTGCAACACTGTATTTCCTTATAACATGGTATTCTTACATATTCTTTCGAGAAAAAACTCTCCTTTACATTCTCTTTTGAGGCTACATGTTTAGACATACACGCAACACCAAAGCTTTTCAAGTTACAACGTGATGTTTAGGAAAAACAAGATAATTTCGCATGTTGCGAGATTTCCTTAAAACGTGGTTTCTGACAAATTTTGATGAAAGAAAATTCACCTGTGGGTTCTCTTTTGAGGCTATACATTTAGACGTACACGTCACACCAAATCCTATTGAGTTACAACGTGTTGTTTAGGAGATACAAGCTAATTTTGTATGATGCGTTATTTCTTCTTGTAAAGTGTTTCCAATATGTGCTTATTAGTCTTTATTCTGAAAAATTGTATTTCCTTATAACGTGTTATTCTTACATATTCTTTCGAGAGAAAACTCTCCTGTGCCTTCTCTTTTGAGGCTCCTTGCTTAGACATACACGCAACACTAAAGCTTTTCGAGTTACAACATGTTTTTTAGGAAAAAGAAGGTGATTTCGCACGATGCGGGATTTCCTTAAAATGTGGCTTTCAGAAAAATTTTAACGAAAGAATATTCTCCTGTGGGTTCTCTTTTGAGGCTACACGTTTAGACGTACAAGCCACACCAAATCTTTTCCAGTTACAACGTGTTGTTTAGGAGATACAAGCTAAATTTGTAAGATGCGTTATTTCTTCTCGTAATGTGTTTCCAATATGTACGTATTTGTCTTTACTCTGCAACACTGTATTTCCTTATAACGTGGTATTCTTACATATTCTTTCGAGAAAAAACTCTCCTTTACATTCTGTTTTGAGGCTACATGCTTAGACATACAAGCAACACCAAAGCTTTTCGAGTTACAACGTGTTGTTTAGGATAAACAAGATAATTTCGCATGATGCGAGATTTCCTTAAAACGTGGTTTCTGACAAATTTTGATGAAAGAAAATTCTCTTGTGGGTTCCCTTTTGATGCTACACGCTTAGACGTACACGTCACACCAAATCTTTTCGAGTTACAACGTGTTGTTTAGGAGACACAAGCTAATTTTGTACGATGCGTTATTTCTTCTTGTAAAGTGTTTCCAATATGTACTTATTGGTCTTTACTCTGCAAAATTGTATTTCCTTATAACGTGGTATTCTTACATAATCTTTCGAGAGAAAACTCTCCTGTGCCTTCTCTTTTGAGGCTCCACGCTTACACATACACGCAACACCAAAGCTTTTCGAGTTACAACATGTTGTTTAGGAAAAAGAAGATGATTTCGCACGATGCGGGATTTCCTTAAAACGTGGCTTTCTGAAAAATTTTGACCAAAGAAAATTCTCCTGTGGGTTGTCTTTTGAGGCTACACGTTTAGACGTACACGGCACACCAAATCTTTTCGAGTTACAACGTGTTGTTACGGAGATACAAGGTAATTTTGTAAGATGAGTTACTTCTTCTCTTAAAGTGTTTCCAATACGTTCTTATTTGTCTTTACTCTGCAACACTGTATTTCCTTATAACGTGGTATTCTTACATATTCGTTCGAGAGAAACCTATCCTGTGTGTTCCCTTTTTAGTCTACACACTTAGACATACAGGCAACACCACAGCTTTCTGAGTTACAACGTGTTGTTTATGAAAAACAAGATAATTTCGCACGATGCGGGATTTCCTTAAAACGTAGTTTTCTGAAAAATTTTGACGAAAGAAAATTCTTCAGTGGGTTCTCTTTTGAGGCTACACGTTTAGACGTACACGCCACACCAAATCCTTTCGAGTTACCACGTGTGGTTTAGGAGATACAAGCTAATATTTTAAGATACGTTATTTCTTCTCATTAAGTGTTTCCAACATGTACGTATTTGTCTTTACTCTGCAACACTGTATTTCCTTATAACTTTGTATTCTTACATATTCTTTCGAGAGAAAACTCTCCTGTGCGTTCTCTTTAGAGGCTACACGCTTAGACATACAAGCAACGCCAAAGCTTTTCGAGTTACAATGTGTTGTTTAGGAAAAACAAGATAATTACACACGATGCGAGATTTCCATAAAACGTGGTTTTCTGAAAAATTTTGACCAAAGAAAGTTCTCCTGTGGGTTCTCTTTTGAGGCTACACATGTAGAGGTACGAGACACACCAAATCTATTCGAGTTACAACGTGTTGTTTAGGAGATACAAGCTAATTTTGCACGATGCGTTATTTCTTCTCTTAAAGTGTTTCCAGTAGTATTTGTCTTTACTCTGCAACAATGTATTTCCTTATAACATGGTATTCTTACATATTCCTTCGAGAGAAAACTCGCCTGTGCGTTCTCTGTTGAGGCTACACGCTTAGACAAACACGCAACGCCAAAGCTTTTCGAGTTACAACGTGTTGTTTAGGAAAACAAGATAATTTCGCACGATGCAGGATTTCCATAAAACGTGGTTTTCTGAAAAATTTTGACGAAAGAAATGTCTCCTGTCTGTTCTATTTTGAGGCTACACGTGTAGAAGTACGAGCCACACCAAATCTTTTCGAGTTACCACGTGTTGTTTAGGAGATACAAGCTAATTTTGTACGATGTGTTATTTCTTCTCTTAAAGTGTTTCCAATACTTACGTAGTTGTCTTTACTCTGCAACACTGTATTCCCTTATAACGTGGTATTCTTACATATTCTTTGGAGAGAAAACTCTCCTGTGCATTCTCTTTTGAGGCTACACGCTTAGACATACACGAAACGCCAAAGCATTTCGAGTTACAATGTGTTGTTTAGGAAAAACAAGATAATTCCGCACTATGCGAGATTTCCATAAAACGTGGTTTTCTGAAAAATTTTGACCAAAGAAAGTTCTCCTATGGGTTATCTTTTGAGGCTACACGTGTAGAGGTATGAGCCACACCAAATCTACTCGAGTTACAAAGTGTTGTTTAGGAGATACAAGCTAATTTTTTATGATGCTTTATTTCTTCTCTTAAAGTGTTTCCAGTAGTATTTGTCTTTACTCTGCAACACTGTATTTCCTTATAACATGGTATTCTTACATATTCTTTCGAGAGAAAACTTGCCTGTGCGTTCTCTTTTGAGGCTACACACTTAGACAAATATGCAACGCCAAAGCTTTTCGAGTAACAACGTGTTGTTTAGGAAAACAAGATAATTTCGCACGATGCGAGATTTCCATAAAACGTGGTTTTCTGAAAAATTTTGATGAAAGAAAATTCTCCTGTGGGTTCTCGTTTGAGGCTACACTTTTAGACGTACACGTCACACCAAATATTTTCGAGTTACAACGTGTTGTTTAGGAGATACAAGCTAATATTGTAAGATGCGTTATTTCTTCTCATAAAGTGTTTCCAATATGTACTTATTTGTCTTTACTCTGCAAAATTGTATTTCCTTATAACGTGGTATTCTTACATATTCTTTCGAGAGAAAACTCTCCAGTGCCTTCTCTTTTGAGGCTCCACGCTTACACATACACGCAACACCAAAGCTTTTTGAGTTACAACATGTTATTTAGGAAAAAGAAGATGATTTCGCACAATGCGGGATTTCCTTAAAAAGTGGTTTTCTGAAAAATATTGAAGAAAGAAAATTCTCCTGTGGGTTCTCTTTTGAGGCTACACGTTTAGACGTACACGCCACACCAAATCCTTTCAAGTTACCACGTGTTGTTTAGGAGATACAAGCTAATTTTGTACGATGCATTATTTCTTCTCGTAAAGTGTTTTCAATACGTACTTATTTGTCTTTAATCTGCAACACTGTATTTCCTTATAACGTGGTATTCTTACGTATTATTTCTAGGGAAAACTCTCATGTGCGTTCTCTTTGAGGCGACACGCTTAGACAAACACGCAATGCCAAAGCTTTTCGAGTTACAATGTGTTGTTTAGGAAAAACGAGATAATTTAGCACGATGCGAGATTTCCATAGAAGGTGGTTTTCTGAAAAATTTTGACGAATGAAAGTTCTCCTGTGGGTTCTCTTTTGAGGCTACACGTGTAGATGTACGAGCCACACCAAATCTTTTCGAATTACAATGTGTTGTTTAGGACATACAAGCTAATTTTTTACGATGTGTTAATTATTCTCATAAAGTGTTTCCAATAAGTACCTATTTGTCTTTGCAACATTATATTTCCTTATAACGTGGTATTCTTACATATTCCTCCGAGAGAAAACGATCCTGTGCGTTCCATTTTGAGGCTACACACGTAGACATACAGGCAACACCAAAGCTTTTCGAGTTACAACGTGTTGTTTATGGAAAACAAGATAATTTCGCACGATGCAGGATTTCCTTAAAACGTGGTTTTCTGACAAATTTTGACGAAGGAAAATTCTCCTGTGGCTTCTCTTTTGAGACTACACGTTTAGACGTGCATGCCACACCAAATCATTTCGAGTTACCACGTGTTGTTTAGGAGATACAAGCTAATTTTGTATGATGCGTTATTTCTTTTCGTAAAGTGTTTCCAATACGTACATATTTGTCTTTACTCTGCAACACTGTATTTCCTTATAACGTTGTATTCTTACATGTTCTTTCGAGAGAAAACTCTCCTGTGCATTCCCTTTAGAGGCTATATGCTCAGACATACACGCAACACTAAAGCTTTTCGAATTACAATGTGTTGTTTAGGAAAAACAAAATAAATTTTACGATGCGGGATTTCCTTAAAACGTGGTTTTCTGACAAATTTTGACGAAAGAAAGTTCTCCTGTGGGTTCTCTTTTGAGGCTACACGTGTAGACGTACGAGCCACACCAACTATTTTTGAGTTACAACGTGTTGTTTAGGAGATACAAGCAAATATTGTACGATGTGTTATTTCTTCTCGTAAAGTGTTTCCAAAACGTACATATTTGTCATTACTCTGCAACACTGTATTTCCTTAAAACATGGTATTCTTACATATTCTTTCGAGGGAAAACTCTCCTGTGCATTCTCTTTTGAGGCTACACGATTAGACAAACACGGAACACCAAAGCTTTTCGAGTTAAAACATGTTGTTTAGGAAAAAGAAGATGATTTCGCACGATGCGGGATTTCCTTAAAACCTGGTTTTCTGAAAATTTTTTACGAAAGAAAATTCTCCTGTGGGTTCTCTTTTGAGGCTACATATTTAAACGTACATGCCACCAAATCTTTTCGAGTTACAACATGTTGTTTAGGAGAGACAAGCTAATATTTTATAATGCGTTAATTCTTCTTGTAACGTGTTTCCAATATGTACGTATTTGTCTTTACTCTGCAACATTGTATTTCCTTATAACGTGATATTCTTACATATTCTTTCGAGAGAAAACTATCCTGTGCGTTCCCTTTTGAGGCTAAACACTTAGACATAGAGGCAACACCATAGCTTTTCGAGTTACAACGAGTTGTTTATAAAAAACAAGATAATTTCGCACGATGCCTGATTTCCTTAAAACATGATTTTCTGACAAATTTTGACGAAAGAAAATTACTCTGTGGGTTCTCTTTTGAGGCTTCACGTTTAGACATGCACGCCACACCTAATCCTTTCGAGTTAACACGTGTTGTTTAGGAGATACATGCTAATTTTGTACGATGCGTTATTTCTTCTCATAAAGTGTTTCCAATACGTACGTATTTGTCTTTACTCTGCAACACTGTATTTCCTTATAACGTGGTATTCTTGCATATTCTTTCGAGAGAAAACTATCCTGTGTGTTCCCTTTTGAGGCTACACACTGAGACATACAGGCAACACCAAAGCTTTTCGAGTTACAACGTGTTGTTTATGAAAAACAAGATAATTTCGCACGATGCGGGATTTCCTTAAAACTTGGTGTTCAGACAAATTTTGACGAAAGAAAATTCTCCTGTGTCTTCTCTTTTGAGGCTACACATTTAGGCGTACGAGCCACACCAAATATTTCGAGTTACAACTTGTTGTTTAGGAGATAATAGCAAATTTTGTACGATGCGTTATTTCTTCTTGTAAAGTGTTTCCAATAAGTACTTATCTGTCTTTACTCTGCAACACTGTATTTCCTTATAACGTGGTATTCTTACATATTCTTTCGAGGGAAAACTCTCCTGTGCGTTCTCTTTTGAGGCTACATTCTTAGACATACACGCAACGGCAAATCTTTTCGAGTTACAAAGTGTTGTTTAGGAAAAACAAGATAATTTCGCACGATGCGAGATTTCCATAAAACGTGGTTTTCTGAAAAATTTTGACCACAGAAAGTTCTCCTGTGGGTTCTCTTTTGTGGCTACATGTTTAGACGTACACGTCACACCAAATCTTTTCGAGTTACAACGTGTTGTTTAGGAGATACAAGGTAAACTTGTACGATGAGTTATTTCTTCTCATAAAGTGTTTCCAATAAGTACTTATTTGTCGTTACTCTGCAAAATTGTATTTCCTTATAACGTGGTATTCGTACATATTCTTTCGAGAGAAAACTCTCCTGTGCCTTCTCTTTTGAGGCTCCACGCTTACACATACAAGCTACAGCAAAGCTTTTCGAGTTACAACATGTTGTTTAGGAAAAAGAAGATGATTTAGCATAATGCGGGATTTCCTTAAAACGAGGTTTTCTGAAAAATTTTGACGAAAGAAAATTCTCCTGTGTGTTCTCTTTTGAGGCTACACATTTAGACATACAGGACACACCAAATCATGTCGAGTTACAACGTGTTGTTTAGGAGATACAAGCTAATTTTTTACGATGTGTTAATTATTCTCATAAAATGTTTCTAATACATACGCATTTGTCTTTACTCTGCAACATTGTATTTCCTTATAACGTGGTATTCTTACATATTCTTTCGATAGAAAACTATCCTGTGTGTTCCCCTTTGAGGCTACACACTTAGACATACAGGCAACACCAAAGCTTTTCGAGTTACAACGTGTTGTTTATGAAAAACTAGATAATTTCGCACGATGCGGGATTTCCATAAACGTGGTGTTCTGACACATTTTGACGAAAGAAAATTCTCCTGTGGGTTCTCTTTTGAGGCTACACGTTTAGAGGTACATGCCACACCAAATACTTTCGAGTTACCACGTGTTGTTTAGGAGATACAAGCTAATTTTGTACGATGCGTTATTTCTTCTCGTAAAGTGTTTCCAAACGTACGTATTTGTCTTTACACTGCAACACTGTATTTCCTTATAATGTTGAATTCTTACATGTTCTTTCGAGAGAAAACTCTCCTGTGCATTCTCTTTAGAGGCTACATGCTCACTCATACACGCAACACCAAAGCTTTTCGAGTTACAACGTGTTGTTCAGGAAAAACAAGATAATTTTGCACTATGCGGGATTTCCTTAAAACGTGGTTTTCTGACAAATTTTGACGAAAGAAAGTTCTCCTGTGGGTTGTCTTTTGAGGCTACAGGTTTAGACGTACATGCCACACCAAATCTTTTCGAGTTACAACTTGTTGTTTAGGAGATACAAGCAAATTTTGTACGATGCGTTATTTCTTCTTGTAAAGTGTTTCTGATACGTACTTAATTGTCTTTACTCTGCAACACTGTATTTCCATATAACGTGGTATTCTTACATATTCTTTTGAGGGAAAACTCTCCTGTGCGTTCTCTTTTGAGGCTACATGCTTAGACATATAGGCAACGCCAAAGATTTTCGAGTTACAACATGTTGTTTATGAAAAACAAGATAATTTCGCACGATGCGGGATTTCCTTAAAACGTGGTTTTCTGACAAATTTTGACGAAAGAAAATTCTCCTGTGGGTTCTCTTTTGAGGCTACACGTTTAGAGGTACACGCCACACAAAATCCTTTCGAGTTACCACGTGTTGTTTAGGAGATACAGCTAATTTTGTATGATGCATTATTTCTTCTCGTAAAGTGTTTCCAATACGTACGTATTTGTCTTTACTCTGCAACACTGTATTTCCTTATAATGTTGTATTCTTACATGTTCTTTCGAGAGAAAACTCTCCTGTGCATTGTCTTTAGAGGCTACATGCTCACACATACACGCAATACCAAAGCTTTTCGAGTTACAACGTGTTGTTAGGAAAAACAAGATAATTTTTAAAGATGCGGGATTTCCTTAAAACTTGGTTTCTGACAAATTTTGACGAAAGAAAGTTCTCCTGTGGGTCATCTTTTGAGGCTACACGTTTAGACATACATGCCACACCAAATCTTTTCGAGTTACAACTTCTTGTTTAGGAGATACAAGCAAATTTTGTACGATGCGTTATTTCTTCTTGGAAAGTTTTTCCAATACGTTCTTATTTGTCTTTAATCTGCAACACTGTATTTCCTTATAACGTGGTATTCTTACATATTCTTTCGAGGGAAAACTCTCCTGTGCGTTCTCTTTTGAGGCTACATGCTTAGACATACACGCAACGCCAAAGCTTTTCGACTTACAACGTGTTGTTTAGGAAAAACAAGATAATTTCCCACGATGCGAGATTTCCTTAAAACGTGGTTTCTGACAAATTTTGATGAAAGAAAATTCTCCTGTGGGTTCTCTTTTGAGGCTACACGTTTAGACATACACGTCACACCAAATCTTTTCGAGATACAACGTGTTGTTTAGGAGATACAAGTTAATTTTGTATGATGCGTTATTTCTTCTCGTAAAGTGTTTCCAATATGTACTTATTTGTCTTTACTCTGCAAAATTGTATTACCTTATAACGTGGTATTCTTACATATTCTTTCGAGAGAAAATGCTCCTGTGCCTTCTCTTTTGAGGCTCCACGCTTAGACATACACGCAACACTAAAGCTTTTCGAGTTGCAACATGTTTTTTAGGAAAAAGAAGATGATTTCGCACGATGCAGGATTTCCTTAAAACGTGGTTTTCTGAAAAATTATAACGAAAGAAAATTCTCCTGTGGGTTCTCTTTTGAGGCTACACGTTTAGACGTACACGCCACACCAAATCTTTTCGAGTTACAACGTGTTGTTTAAGAGATACAAGCTAATTTTTTACGATGTGTTATTTCTTCTTGTAAAGTGTTTCCAATAAGTACTTATCTGTCTTTAATCTGCAACACTGTATTTCTTTATAACGTGGTATTCTTACATATTGTTTCGAGGGAAAACTCTCCTGTGCATTCTCTTTTGAGGCTACATGCTTAGACATACACGCAACGCCAAAGCTTTTCGAGTTACAAAGTGTTGTTTAGGAAAAACAAGATAATTTCGCACGATGCGAGATTTCCATAAAACGTGGTTTTCTGAAAAATTTTGACGAAAGAAAGTTCTCCTGTGGGTTCTCTTTTTAGGCTACATGTTTAGACGTACACGTCACACCAAATCTTTTCGAATTACAACGTGTTGTTTAGGAGATACAAGCCAATTTTGTACGATGCGTTATTTCTTCCCATAAAGTGTTTCCAATAAGTTCTTATTTGTCTTTACTCTGCAAAATTGTATTTCCTTATAACGTAGTATTCTTACATATTCTTCCGAGAGAAAACTCTCCTGTGCCTTTTCTTTTGAGGCTACACGCTTACACATACACGCACCACCAAAGCTTTTCGAGTTACAACGTGTTGTTTATTAAAAAGAAGATGATTTCGCATGATGCGGGATTTCCTTAAAACGAGGTTTTCTGAAAAATTTTGACGAAAGAAAATTCTCCTGTGGGTTCTCTTTTGAGGCTACACATTTAGACGTACAGGCCACACCAAATCTTGTCGAGTTACAACGTGTTGTTTAGGAGATACAAGCTAATTTTTTACGATGTGTTAATTATTCTCATAAAGTGGTTCCAATACATACGTATTTGTCTTTACTCTGCAACATTTTATTTCGTTATAACGTGGTATTCTTACATATTCTTTCGATAGAAAACTATCCTGTGCGTTCCCCTTTGAGGCTACACACTTAGACATACAGACAACACCAAAGCTTTTCGAGTTACAACGTGTTGTTTATGAAAAACAAGATAATTTCCCACGATGCGGGATTTCCTTAAAACGTGGTGTTCTGACAAATTTTGACGAAAGAAAATTCTCCTGTGGGTTCTCTTTTGAGGCTACACGTTTAGAGGTACACGCCACACCAAATCCTTTCGAGTTACCACGTGTTGTTTAGGAGATACAAGCTAATTTTGTACGATGCGTTATTTCTTCTCGTAAAGTGTTTCCAAACGTACGTATTTGTCTTTACACTGCAACACTGTATTTTCTTATAATGTTGAATTCTTACATGTTCTTTCAAAAGAAAACTCTCCTGTGAATTCTCTTTAGAGGCTACATGCTCACACAAACACGCAACACCAAAGCTTTTCGAGTTACAACGTTGTTCAGGAAAAACAAGATAATTTTGCACTATGCGGGATTTCCTTAAAACGTGGTTTTCTGACAAATTTTGACGAAAGAAAGTTCTCCTGTGGGTTGTCTTTTGAGGCTACAAGTTTAGACCTACTAGCCACACCAAATCTTTTCGAGGTACAACTTGTTGTTTAGGAGATACAAGCAAATTTTGTACGATGCGTTATTTCTTCTTGTAAAGTGTTTCCAATACGTACTTAATTGTCTTTACTCTGCAACACTGTATTTCCATATAACGTGGTATTCTTACATATTCTTTCGAGGGAAAACTCTCCTGTGCGTTCTCTTTTGAGGCTACACGCGTAGACATATAGGCAACGCCAAAGCTTTTCGAGTTACAAGGTGTTGTTTATGAAAAACAAGATAATTTCGCACGATGCGGGATTTCCTTAAAACGTGGTTTTCTGACAAATTTTGACGAAAGAAAATTCTCCTGTGGGTTCTCTTTTGAGGCTACACGTTTAGAGGTACACGCCACACCAAATCCTTTCGAGTTACCACGTGTTGTTTAGGAGATACAGCTAATTTTGTACGATGCGTTATTTCTTCTCGTAAAGTGTTTCCAATACGTACGTATTTGTCTTTACTCTGCAACACTGTATTTCCTTATAATGTTGTATTCTTACATGTTCTTTCGAGAGAAAACTCTCCTGTGCATTGTCTTTAGAGGCTACATGCTCACACATACACGCAATACCAAAGCTTTTCGAGTTACAACGTGTTGTTCAGGAAAAACAAGATAATTTTTCACGATGTGGCTTACAAAATTAGCTTGTATCTCCTAAACAACACGTTGTAACTCGAAATGAATTGGTGTGGCGTGTACGTCTAAACGTGTAGCCACAAAGGAGAACCCATAGGAGAATTTTCTTTCGTCAAAATTTTTCAGAAAATCACGTTTTAAGGAAATCCCGCATCGTGCAAAATTATCTTTTTTTTTCCTAAACAACACGTTGTAACTCGAAAAGCTTTCGTGTTGCGTGTATGTCTAAGTGTGTAGCCTCCAAAGAGAAGGCACAGGAGAGTTTTCTCTCGAAATAATATGTAAGAATACCATGTTATAAGGATATAAAGTGTTGCAGAGTAAAGACAAATATGTACGTATTGGAAACACTTTAGGAGAAGAAATAATGCATCGTACAAAATTAGCTTGAATCTCCTAAACAACACGCTGTAACTTGAAGACATTTGGTGTGGCGTGTACATCTTAACGTGGAGCCTCAAAAGAGAACCCACAGGAGAATTTTGGTTCGTCAAAATTTGTCAGAAAACCACGTTTTAAGGAAATCCTGCATAGTGCGAAATATTCTTGTTTTTCCTAAACAACACGTCGTAACTCGAAAAGCTTTGGTGTTGCGTGTATGTCTAAGCGTGTAGCCTCAAAAGAGAACGCAGAGGAGAGTTTTCTCTCGAATGAATAAGTAAGAATACCATGTTATAAGGAATTACAGTGTTGTAGAATAAAGACAAATATGTACATATTGGAAACACTTAAACTTTACGAGAAGAAATAACGCATCGTACAAAATTAGCTTGTATCTCTTAAACAACACTTTGTAACTCGAAAAGCTTTGGTGTTGCGTGCATTTCAAAGCGTGTAGCCTCAAAAGAGAAGGCACAGGAGAGTTTTCTCTGGAAAGAATATATAAGAATACCACGTTATAAGGAAATACAGTGTTGCAGAGTAAAGACAAATACATACATATTGGAAACACTTTATGAGAAGAAATAACGCATCGCAAAAATTAGCTTGTATCTCCTAAACAACATTTTGTAACTCGAAAAGATTTGGTGTGGCGTGTACGTCTAAACGTCTAGCCTCAAACGGGAACTCACAGGAAAATTTTCTTTAGTCAACATTTTTCAGAAAACCACGTTTTAAGGAAATCCCGCATTGTGCGAAATTATCTTGTTTTTCCTAAACAACACGTTGTAACTCGAAAAGCTTTGGTGTTGCGTGTATGTCTAAGTGTGTAGCCTCAAAAGAGAACGCACAGGAGAGTTTTCTCTCGAAAGAATATGTAAGAAAACCACGTTATAAGGAATTACAGTGTTTCAGAGTAAAGACAAACATGTACGTATTGGAAACACTATACGAGAAGAAATAACGCATCATAAAAAATTAGCTTGTATCTCCTAAACAACACGTTGTAACCGAAAAGATTTGGTGTGGCATGTACGTCTAAACGTGTAGCCTCAAAAGAGAACCCACAGGAGAATTTTCTTAGGTCAAAATTTGTCAGAAAACCATGTTTTAAGGAAATCCCGCACATTATAAGGAAATACAGTGTTGCAGAGTAAAGACAAATATGTACCTATTGGAAACACTTTACAAGAAGAAATAACGCATCGTACAAAATTAGCTTGTGTCTCCTAAACAACACTTTGTAATTCGAAAAGATTTGGTTTGGCATGTACGTCTAAACGTGTAGCCTCAAAAGAGAAGCCACAGGAGAATTTTCTTTCGTTAAAATTTGTCAGAAAAGAGAACGCACAGGAGAGTTTTCTCTCGAAAGAATATATAAGAATAACACGTTATAAGAAAATACAGTGCTGCAAAGTAAAGACAAATACGTACCTTTTGGAAACACTTAAACTTTACGAGAAGTAAAGCATAGTACAAAATTAGCTTGTATCTCTTAAACAACACGTTGTAACTCGAAAAGCTTTGGTGTTGCGCGCATTTATGAGCATGTAGCCTCAAAAGAGAAGGCACAGGAAGAAAGAATGCATCGCAAAAAATTAGCTCGTATCTCCTAAACAACATGTTGTTACTCGAAAAGATTTGGTGTGGCGTGTACGTCTAAACGTGTAGCCTCAAAAGAGAACACACAGGAGAATTTTCTTTGGTCAAAATTTGTCAGAAAACCTCGTTTTAAGGAAATCCCGCATCGTGCGAAATTATCTTGTTTTTCCTAAACAACACGTTGTAACTCGAAAACTTTGGTGTTGCGTGTATGTCTAATCATGTAGCCTCAAAAGAGAACGCACAGGAGACTTTTCTCTCGAAAGAATATGTAAGAATACCACGTTATAAGGAAATACAGTGATGCAGAGTAAAGACAAATTAGTACGTATTGGAAACACTTTACGAGAAGAAATAATGCATCGTACAAAATTAGCTTGTATCTCCTAAACAACATGTTGTAACTCAAAAAGATTTGGTGTGGCGTGTACGTCTAAACGTGTAGCCTCAAAAGAGAACCCACAGGAGAATTGTTTTTCGATAAAATTTGTCAGAAAACCATGTTTTAAGGAAATCACTCATCGTGAGAAATTATCATGTTTTTCCTAAACAACACGTTGTAACTCGAAAAGCTTTGATGTTGCGTGTATGTCTAAGCGTGTAGCCTCAAAAGAGAACTCACAGGAGAGTTTTCTCTCGAAAGAACATGTAAGAATACCACATTATAAGGAAATACAATTTTGCAGAGTAAAGACAAATACATATGTATTTGAAACACTTTACGAGAAGAAATAACGCATCGTAAAATTTAGTTTGTATCTCCTAAACAACACATTGTAACTCGAAAAGAGTTGGTGTGGCGTGTACGTCTAAACGTGTAGCCTCAAAGGAGAACCCACAGGAGAATTTTCTTTCGTCAAAATTTGTCAGAAAACCACTTATTAAGGAAATCTCGCATCGTGCGAAACTATCTTGTTTTTCCTAAACAACACATTGTAACTCGAAAATTTTTGATGTTGCATGTATGTCTAAGCATGTAGCCTCAAAAGAGAACGCACAGGAGAGATTTCTCTCGAACGAGTATGTAAGAATACCACGTTATAAGGAAATACAGTGTGGCAAATTAAAGATAAATATGTAGCTTTTGGAAACACTTAAACTTTACGAGAAGATATAAAGCATCGTAAAAAATTAGCTTGTATCTCCTAAACAACACGTTGTAACTCGAAAAGATTTGGTGTGGCGTGTACGTCTAAATGTGTAGCCTCAAATGAAAACCCACAGGAGAATTTTCTTTCGTCAAAATTTGTCAGAAAACTACGTTTTAAAGAATTACCGCATCTTGCGAAATTATCTTGTTTTTCCTAAACAACATGTTCTAACTCGAAATGCTTTGGTGTTGCGTGTATGTCTAAGCGTCTAGCCTCAAAAGAGAACGCACAGGAGAGTTTTCTCATGAAAGAATATGTACAAATACCATGTTATAAGGAAATACAATGTTGTAGAGTAAAGACAAATACGTACGTATTGGAAACACTTTAGGAGAAGAAATAACGCATCGTACAAAATTAGCTTGTATCTCCTAAACAACACGTTGTAACTCGAAAAGATTTGGTGTGGCGTGTACGTCTAAGCGTGTAGCCTCAAATGAAAACCCACAGGAGAATTTTCTTTCGTCAAAATTTTTCAGAAAACCACGTTTTAAGGAATTCCCGCATCTTGCGAAATTATCTTGTTTTTCATAAACAACACGATCTAACTCGAAATGCATTGGTGTTGCGTGTATGTCTAAGCGTGTAGCCTCAAAATAGAATGCACAGGAGAGTTTTGTCTCGAAAGAATATGTACGAATACCATGTTATAAGGAAATACAGTGTTGTAGAGGAAAGACAAATACGTACGTTTTGGAAACACTTTAGGATAAGAAATAACGCATCATTCAAAATTAGCTTGTATCTCCTAAACAGCACGTTGTAACTCGAAAATCTTTGGTGTAGCGTGTATGTCTAAGCGTGTAGCCTCAAAAGAGAACGCACAGGAGAGTTTTCTCTCGAAAAAATATGTAAGAATACCACGTCATAAGGATATACAGTGTTGCAAAGTAAAGAAAAATACGTACCTTTTGAAAACACTTAAACGTTACGAGAAGAAATAATGCATCATTGAAAATTAGCTTGTATCTCCTAAACAATACGTTGTAACTCGAGAAGATTTGGTGTTGCCTGTATGACTAAGCATGTAGCCTCAAAAGAGAGCGCACAGGAGAGTTTTCTCTCGAAAGAATATGTAAGAATACCACGTTATAAGGAAATACAGTGTTGCAGAGTAAAGAAAAATACCTGCATATTGGAAAAACTTTACGAGAAGAAATAACGCATCCTACAAAATTAGCTTGTATCTCCTAAACAACACCTTGTAACTCGAAAGGATTTGGTGTGGCGTGTACGTCAAACGTGTAGCCTCAAAAGAGAACCCACAAGAGAATTTTCTTTGGTCAAAATTTGTCAGAAAACCACGTTTTAAGGAAATCCCGCATCGTGCGAAATTATCTGGTTTTTCCTAAACAACACGTTTTAACTCGAAAAGCTTTGGTGTTGCGTGTATGTCTAAGTGTTTAGCCTAAAAAGAGAACGCACAGGAGAGTTTTCTCTCGAAAGAATATGTAAGAATTCCACGTTATAAGGAAATACAGTGTTGCAGAGTAAAGACAAATACGTACGTATTGGAAAAACTTTACGAGAAGAAATAACGCATCCTACAAAATTATCTTGTATCTCCTAAACAACACCTTGTAACTCGAAAGGATTTGGTGTGGCATGTATGTCAAACGTGTAGCCTCAAAAGAGAACCCACAGGAGAATTTTCTTTGGTCAAAATTTGTCAGAAAATCACGTTTTAAGGAAATCCCTCATCGTGCGAAATTATATTGTTTTTCCTAAACAATACTTGGTAACTCGTAAAGCTTTGGTGTTGCGTGTATGTCTAAGAGTGTAGCTTCAAAAGAGAACGCACAGGAGAGTTTTCTCTCGAAAGAATACCATGTTATAAGGAAATACAGTGTTGCAGAGTAAAGATCAATAGGTAGTTATTGTAAATACTTTACGAGAAAAAATAACGCATGGTACAAAATTAGCTTGTATCTCTTAAACAACACGTTGTAATTCGAAAATATTTGGTGTGGCGTGTATGTCTAAATGTGTAGCCTCAAAAGAGAACCCACAGGAGAATTTTCTTTCGTCAAAATTTTTCAGAAAACCACGTTTTAAGGTAATCCCTCATTGTGCGAAATTATCTTGTTTTTCCTAAACAGCACAATGTAACTCGAAAAGCTTTGGTGTTGCGTGTATGTCTAAGCATGTAGCATCAAAAGAGAGCGCACAGGAGAGTATTCTCTCGAAAGAATATGTAAGAATACCACGTTATAAGGAAATACAGTGTTGCAGAGTAAAGAAAAATACGTACGTATTGGAAAAACTTTATGAGAAGAAATAACGCATCGTACAAAATTAGCTAGTATCTCGTAAACAACACCTTGTAACTCGAAAGGATTTGGTGTGGCGTGTACGTCTAAATGTGTAGCCTCAAAAGAGAACCCAAAGGAGAATTTTCTTTGGTCAAAATTTGACAGAAAACCACGTTTTAAGGAAATCCCGCATCGTGCGAAATTATCTTGTTTTTCCTAAACAACACGTTGTAACTCGAAAAGCTTTGGTGTTGCGTGTATGTCTAAGCGTGTAGCCTCAAAAGAGAACGCACAGGAGAGTTTTCTCTCGAAAGAATATGTAAGAATACCACGTTATAAGGAAATACCGTGTTGAAGAGTAAAGATAAATAGGTAGTTATTGTAAATACTTTACGAGAAGAAATGACGCATGGTACAAAATTAGATTGTATCTCCTAAACAACACGTTGGAATTCGAAAATATTTGGTGTGGCATGTACGTCTAAACGTGTAGCCTCAAAAGAGGACCGACAGGAGAATTTTCTTTCGTCAAAATTTTTCAGAAATCACGTTTTAATGAAATCCCTCATTGTGCGAAATTATCTTGTTTTTCCTAAACAACACGTTGTAACTCGAAAAGCTTTGGTGTTGCCTGTATGTCTAAGCGTGTAGCCTCAAAAGACAATGCACAGGAGAGTTTTCTCTCGAAAGAATATGTAAGAATACAATGTTATAAGGAAATACAGTGTTGCAGAGTAAAGACAAATATGTACGTATTGGAAACACTTTATGAGAAGAAATAAAGCATCGTAAAAATTAAGCTTTTATCTCCTAAACAACACTTTGTAACTCGAAAGATTTGGTGTGGCGTGTACGTCTAAACGTGTAGCCTCAAAAGAGAACCCACAGGAGAATTTTCTTTCGTCAAAATTTGTCAGAAAACCATGTATTAAGGAAATCCCGTATCGTGCAAAATTATCTTGTTTTTCCTAAACAACACATTGTAACTCGAAAAGCTTTGGTGTTGCGTGTACGTCTATGCGTGTAGCCTCAAAAGAGAATGCACAGGAGAGTTTTCTCTCGAAAGAATATGTAAGAATACCACGTTATAAGTAAATACAGTGTTGCAGAGTAAAGATAAATAGGTAGTTATTGTAAATACTTTACGAGAAGAAATAACGCATATTACAAAAGAGTTTTCTCTCGAAAGAATATGTAAGACTACCAAGTTATAAGGAAATACAGTGTTGCAGAATAAAGACAAATATGTACGTATAGAAAACACTTTATGAGAAGAAATAACGCATCGTACAAAATTAGCTTGCATCTCCTAAACAACACGTTGTAACTCGAAAATATTTGGTGTGGTGTGTACGTCTAAACGTGTAGCCTCAAAAAAGAACCCACAGGAGAATTTTCTTCCGTCAAAATTTGTCTGAAAAACATTTTCTAAGGAAATCACGCATCGTGCGAAATTATCTTGTTTTTCCTAAACTACACGTTGCAACTTGAAACGCTTTGGTGTTGCGTGTATGTCTAAGCATGTAGCCTCAAAAGAGAGCGCACAGGAGAGTTTTCTCTCGAAAGAATATGTAAGAAAACCACATTATAAGGAAATACAGTGTTGCAGAGTAAAGAAAAATACGTACGTATTGGAAAAACTTTACGAGAAGAAATAACGCATTTGTACAAAATTAGCTTGTATCTCCTAAACAACACCTTGTAACTCGAAAAGATTTTGTTTGGCATGTAAGTCTAAAGGTGTAGCCTCAAAAGAGAAGCCACCGGAGAATTTTCTTTGGTCAAAATTTGTCAGCAAGCCACGTTTTAAGGAAATCCCGCATCGTGCGAAATTATCTTGTTTTTCCTAAACAACACGTTGTAACTCGAAAAGCTTTGGTGTTGCGTGTATGTCTAAGCATGTAGCCACAAAAGAGAATGCACAGGAGAGTTGTCTCTCGAAAGAATATGTAAGAATACCACGGTATAAGGAAATACAGTGTTGCAGAATAATGACAAATACTTACGTATTGGAAACACGTTACGAGAAGAAATAACGCATGGTACAAAATTAGCTTGTACCTCCTAAACAACTCGTTGTAACTCTAAAAGATTTGATGTGACGTTTGCATCTAAACATGTAGCCTCAAAAGGGAACCCACAGGAGAATTTTCTTTCGTCAAAATTTTTCAGAATACCATGTTTTACGGAAATCCCACATCATGCGAAATTATCTTGTTTTTCCTAAACAACACGTTGTAACTCGAAAAGCTTTGGTGTTGCGTGTATGTCTAAGCTTGTAGCCTCAAAGGAGAACGCACAGGACAGTTTCCTGCGAAAGAATATGTAAGAATACCACATTATGAGGAAATACAGTGTTGCAGAGTAAAGAGAAATACCTACGCATTGGAAACACTTTACAATAAGAAATAGTGCATTGTAAAAATTAGCTTGTATCTCCTAAACAACACGTTGTAACTCGAAAAGATTTGGTGTGGCGTGCATTTCTAAACGTGTAGCCTCAAAAGAGAACCCACAGGAGAATTTTCTTTGGTCAAAATTTGTCAGAAAACCAGGTTTTATGGAAATTCTGAAAAATTTTGACGAAAGAAAATTCTCCTATGGGTTCTCTTATGAGGCTACACGTTTAGACGTACACGCCACACCAATTCCTTTCGAGTTACAACGTGTTGTTTAGGAGATAGAAGCTAATTTTGTATGATGCGTTATTTCTTCTCGTAAAGTGTTTCCAATACGTATGTATTTGTCTTTACTCTGCAACATTGTATTTCCTTATAACTTGGTGTTCTTACATATTCTTTCAAGAGAAAAGTATCCTGTGCCTTCTTTTTTGAGGCTACACACTTAGACATATGCGCAACACCAAAGTTTTTTGAGTTGCAACGTGTGGTTTAGGAAAAACCAGATAATTTCGCAAGATGTGGGATTTCCTTAAAACGTGATTGTCTGAAAAATTTTGAGGAAAGAAAATTCTCCTATGGGTTCTCTTTTGAGGCTACACGTTTAGACGTACACGCCACACCAAATCTTTCCGAGTTACAACGTGTTGTTTAGGAGATACAAGCTAATTTTGTACGATGCGCTATTTCTTCTCGTAAAGTGTTTCCAATACATATGTATTTGTCTTTACTCCGCAAAACTGTATTTCCTTATAATGTGGTATTCTTATATATTCGTTCGAGAGAAAACTCTCCTGTGCCTTCTCTTTTGAGGCTACACACTTAGGCATACACGCAACACGAAAGCTTTTCGAGTAACAACGTGTTGTTTAGGAAAAACAAGATAATTTCGCACGATGCGGGATTTCCTTAAAACGTGATTTTCTGAAAAATTTTGACGAAAGAAAATTCTCCTATGGGTTCTCTTTTGAGGCTACATGTTTAGACGTACACGCCACACCAAATCTTTTCGAGTTACAACGTGTTGTTTAGGAGATACAAGCTAATTTTGTACGATGCGTTATTTCTTCTCGTAAAGTGTTTCCAATAGGTACGTATTTGTCTTTACTCTGCAACACTGTATTTCCTATTAACGTGGTATTCTTACATATTCTTTCGAGAGAAAACTCTCCTGTGCCTTCTCTTTTGAGGTTACACACTTAGACATACACGCAACATGAAAGCTTTTCGAGTTACAAGGTGTTGTTTAGGAAAATCAAGATAATTTCGCACGATGCGGGATTTCCTTAAAATGTGATTTTCTGAAAAATTTTGACGAAAGAAAATTCTCCTATAAGTTCTCTTTTGATGCTACACGTTTAGACGTACACGCCACACCAAATCTTTTCGAGTTACAACGTGTTGTTTAGGAGATATAAGCAAATATTTTATGATGCGTTATTTCTTCTCGTAAACTGTTTCCAATACGTACGTATTTGTCTTTACTCTGCAACACTGTATTTCCTTATAACGTGGTATTCTTACATATTCTTTCGAGAGAAAACTCTCCTGTGTGTTCTCTTTGAGGCTACATGCTTAGACATACACGCAACACCAAAGATTTTCGAGTTACAACGTGTTGTTTAGGAAAAACAAGATAATTTCGCACGATATGGGATTTCGTTAAAACCTGGTTTTCTGACAAATTTACCAAAGAAAATTCTCCTGTGGGTTCTCTTTTGAGGCTACATGTTTAGAGGGATATGCCACACCAAATCTTTTCGAGTTACAACGTGTTGTTTTGGAGATACAAGCTAATTTTGTAAGATATGTTATTTCTTCTCCTAAAGTGTTTCCAATACATACGTATTTGTCTTTATTCTGCAACACTGTATTTCCTTATAACGTGGTATTCTTGCATATTATTTTGAGAGAAAACTCTCCTGTGCCTTCTCTTTTGAGGCTACATGCTTAGACATACACGAAACACCAAAGCTTTTCGAGTTACAACGTGTTGTTTAGGAAAAACAAGATAATTTCGCATGATGCGGGATTTCCTTAAAACGTGGTTTTCTGACAAATTTTGACGAAAGAAATTTCTCCTGTGGGTTCTCTTTTGAGGCTACATGTTTAGACGTACACACCATGCCAAATATTTTCGAGTTACAACGTGTTCTTTAGGAGAAACAAGCTAATTTTGTACGATGCATTATTTCTTCTCGTAAAGTGTTTCCAATACGTACGTATTTGTCTTTATTTTGCAACACTGTATTTCCTTATAACGTGGTATTCTTATATATTCTTTCAAGAGAAAACTCTCCTGTGCATTCTCTTTTGAGGCTACATGCTTAGACATACACGAACACCAAAGCTTTTTGAGTTACAACGTGTTGTTTAGGAAAAACAAGATAAGTTCGCACGATGAGGGATTTCCTTAAAACGTGGTTTTCTGACAAATTTTGAAGAAAGAAAATTCTCCTGTGGGTTCTCTTTTGAGGCTACACTTTTAAACTCACACGCCACACCAAATATTATCGAATTACAACGTGTTGTTTAGGAGATACAAGCTAATTTTGTACCATGCGTCATTTCTTCTCGTATAGTATTTACAATTACTACCTATTTATCTTTACTCTGCAACACTGTATTTCCTTATAACGTGGTATTCCTTTCATATTCTTTCGGAGAAAACTCTCCTGTGTCCTCTTTTGAGGCTACACGCTTAGACATACACGCAACACCAAAGCTTTTCGAGTTACAACGTGTAGTTTAGGAAAAACAAGGTAATTTCTCACGATGAGGTATTTCCTTAGAACATGGTTTTCTGACAAATTTTGACGAAAGAAAATTCTCTTGTGGGTTCTCTTTTGAGGCTACACATTTAGACGTACACGCCACACAAAATCTTTTCGAATTACAACGTGTTAGTTAGGAGATACAAGCTAATTTTGTACGATGCGTTATTTCTTCTCGTAAAGTGTTTCCAATACGTATTTGTCTTTATGCTGCAACACTGTATTTCCTTATAACGTGGTATTCTTACATATTCTTTCGACAGAAACTCTCCTGTGAATTCTCTTTTGAGGCCACACGCATAGACATACATGCAATACCAAAGCTTTTCGAATTACAACGTGTTGTTTAGGAGAAACAAGATAATTTCGCAGGATGCAGGATTTCCTTAAAACGTGGTTTTCTCACAAATTTTGACGAAAGAAAATTCTCCTGTTCGTTGTCTTTGAGGCTACACTTTTAGACGTACATGCCAAACCAAATATTTTCGAGTTACCACTTGTTGTTTAGGAGATACAAGTTAATAATTTATGATGCGTTATTTCTTCTCGTAAAGTGTTTCCAATATGTACGTTTTTGTCTTTACTCTGCAACACTGTATTTCCTTATAACGTGGTATTCTTACATGTTCTTCCGAGAGAAAACTCTCCTGTGCATTCTCTTTTGAGGCTACACGCTTAGACATACACGCAACACCAAAGCTTTTCGAGTTACAACGTGTTGTTTAGGAAAAACAAATAATTTCGCACGATGCGGGATTTCCTTAAAACGTGGTTTTCTGACAAATTTTGACGAAAGAAAATTCTCCTGTTGGTTCTCTTTTGAGGCTACAAGTTTAGACTTACATGCCAAAGCAAATCTTTTCGAGTTACAACGTGTTGTTTAGGAGATAAAAGCTAATTTTTAATAATGCATTATTTCTTCTCGTAAAGTGTTCCCAATATGTACGTATTTGTCTTTACTCTGCAAAATTGTATTTCCTAATAGCGTGGTGTTCTTACATATTCTTTCGAGAGAAAACTCTCCTGTGCCTTCTCTTTTAAGGCTCCACGTTTAGACATACACGCAACACTAAAGTTTTTCGAGTTACAACATGTTGTTTAGGAAAAAGAAGATGATTTCGCACGATGCAGGATTTCCTTAAAACATGGTTTTCTCAAAAATTTTGAAGAAAGAAAATTCTCCTGTGGGTTCTCTTTTGAGGCTACACGTTTAGACATACACGCCACACCAGATCTTTTTGAGTTACAACGTGTTGTTTAGGAGATACATGTTAATTTTTTACTATGCGTTAATTATTCTAGTAAAGTGTTTCCAATACGTACGTGTTTATCTTTACTCTGCAACACTGTATTTCCTTATAACGTGGTATTCTTACATATTCTTTCGAGAGAAAACTCTCCTTTGCGTTCTCTGTTGAGGCTACACGCTTAGACATACATGCAACACCAAAGCTTTTCGAGTTACAACGTGTTGTTTAGGAAAAACAAGATAATTTCGCACGATGCGAGATTTCCTTAAAACGTGGTTTCTGACAAATTTTGATGAAAGAAAACTCTCCTGTGGGTTCTCTTTTGAGGGTACACGTTTAGACATACACGTCACACCAAATGTTTTCGAGTAACAACGTGTTGTTTAGGAGATACAAGCTAATTTTGTAAGATGCGTTATTTCTTCTCGTAAAGTGTTTCCAATATGTACTTATTTGTCTTTACTCATCAAAATTTTATTTCCTTATAACGTGGTATTCTTACATATTCTTTCAAGAGAAAACTCTCCCGTGCCTTCTCTTTTGAGGCTCCACGCTTAGACATACACGCAACACCAAAGCTTTTCGAGTTACAACTTGTTGTTTAGGAAAAAGAAGATGATTTCGCACGATGCGGGATTTCCTTAAAACGTGGTTTTCTGAAAAATTTTAACGAAAGAAAATTCTCCTGTGGGTTCTCTTTTGAAGCTACACATTTAGACGTACACGCCACACCAAATCTTTTCGAGTTACAACGTGTTGTTTAGGAGATACAAGCTAATTTTGTACGATGCGTTATTTCTTCTCCTAAAGTTTTCCAATACGTACATATTTTTCTTTACTCTGCAACACTGTATTTCCTTATAACTTGGTATTCTTACATATTCTTTTGAGAGAAAAATATCCTGTGCGTTCCCTTTGAGGCTACACACTTAGACATACAGGCATCACCAAAGCTTTTCGAGTTACAACGTGTTGTTTATGAAAATCAAGATTATTTCGCACGATGCGTGATTTCCTTAAAATGTGGTTTTCTCACAAATTTTGACGAAAGAAAATTATCCTGTGGGTTCTCTTTTGAGGTTACACGTTTAGACGTACATGCCACACCAAATCCTTTCGAGTTACCACGTGTTGTTTAGGAGATACAAGCTAAATTTTTATGATGCGTTATTTCTTCTCGTAAAGTGTTTCCAATACGTACTTATTTCTCTTTACTCTGCAACATTGTATTTCCCTATAACGTGGTATTCTTACATATTCTTTCGAGGGAAAACTCTCCTGTGTGTTCTCTTTTGAGGCTACATGCTTAGGCATACACGCAACGCCAAAGCTTTTCGAGTTACAACGTTTTGTTTAGGAAAAACAAGATAATTTCGCACGATGTGAGATTTCCATAAAACGTGGTTTTCTGAAAAATTTTGACCAAAGAAAGTTCTCCTATGCATTCTCTTTTGAGGCTACACGTGTAGTCGTACGAGCCAAAACAAATCTTTTCGAGTTACAACGTGTTGTTTAGAAGATACAAGCTAATTTTTTACGATGCATTATTTCTTCTCTTAAAGTGTTTCCAATACGTACGTATTTGTCTTTACTCTGCAACACTGTATTTCCTTATAACGTGGTATTCTTACATATTCTTTCGAGAGAAAACTCTCCTGTGCGTTCTCTTGTGAGGCTACACGATTAGACATACACGCAACAGCAAAGCTTTTCGAGATACAACATGTTGTTTAGGAAAAACAAGATAATTTCGCACGATGCAAGATTTCCTTAAAACGTGGTTTCTGACAAATTTTGATGAAAGTAAATTCTCCTGTGTGTTCTCTTTTGAGGCTACACGTTTAGACGCACACGCCACACCAAATATTTTCGAGTTACAACGTGTTGTTTAGGAGATACAAGCTAATTTTTTATGATGCGTTGTTTCTTCTCCTAAAGTGTTTCCAATACGTACGTACTTGTCTTTACTCTGCAACACTGTAGTTCCTATTTACGTGGTATTCTTACATATCCTTTTGAGAGAAAACTCTCTGTTGCCTTCTCTTTTGAGGCTACACGCTAAGTCTTACACGAAACACCAAAGGTTTTCGAGTTACAACGTGTTGTTTAGGAATAACCAGATAATTTCGCATGATGCGGGATTTCCTTAAACCGTGGTTTTCTGACAAATTTTGACGCAAGAAAATTCTCCTGTGGGTTCTCTTTTGAGGCTACACGTTTAGAAGTACACGCCACACCAAATCATTTCTAGTTACAACGTGCTGTTAAGAGATACAAGCTAATTTTGTACGATGCATTATTTCTTCTCGTAAAGTTTAAGTGTTTCCAATATGTATGGATTTGTCTTTATTCTGCAACACTGTATTTCCTTATAACGTGGTATTGTTACATATTGTTTCCAGAGAAAACTCTCTTGTGCCTTCTCTTTTGAGGCTACACGCATAGACATACACGCAACACCAAAGCTTTTCGAGTTACAACGTGTTGTTTAGGAAAAACAAGATTTTTCGCACGATGCGTGATTTCCTTAAAACGTGGTTTTGTGACAAATTTTGACGAAAGAAAATTTTCCTGTGGGTACTCTTATGAGGCTACACCTTTAGACGTACACGCCACACCAAATGTTTTCGAGTTACAATGTGTTGTTTAGGAGATACAAGCTAATTTTTTTACTATGCGTTATTTCTCCTCGTAAAGTGTTTCCAATAAGTACATATTTGTCTTTACTCTGCAACACTATATTTCCTTATATTGTGGTATTCTTATATATTCTTTCGAGAGAAAACTCTCCAGTGCATTCTCTTTTGAGGCTACATGCTTAGACATACACGCAACACCAAATCTTTTCTAGTAACGACGTGTTGTTTAGGAAAAACAAGATAATTTCGCACGATGCGGGATTTCCTTAAAACGTGGTTTTCTGAAAAATTTTGACGAAAGAAAATTCTCCTGGGGGTTCTCTTTTAAGGCTACACATTTAGACGTACACGCCACACCAAATCTTTTCGAGTTACAACGTGCTGTTTAGGAGATACAAGCTAATTTTGTATGATAAGTTATTTCTTCTCGTAAAGTTTAAGTGTTTCCAATACGTACGTATTTGTCTTTAGTCTGCAACACTGTATTTCATTATAACGTGGTATTCTTACCTATTCTTTTGAGAGAAAACTCTCCTGTGCCTTCTCTTTTGAGGGTACACGCTTAGACATACACGCAACATCAAAGCTTTTCGAGTTACGATGTGTTGTTTTGGAAACACAAGATAATTTCGCACGATGCGGGATTTCCTTAAAAAATTGTTTTCTGACAAATTTTGACGAAAGAAAATTCTCCTGTGGGTTCTCTTTTGAGGCTACACGTTTAGACATACACGCCATGCCAAATCATTTCGAGTTACAACGTGTTGTTTAGGAGATACAAGCTAATTTTGTTTGATGCGTTATTTCTTCTCGTAAAGTGTTTCCAATACTTACATATTTTTCTTGACTCTGCAACACTGTATTTCCTAATAACGTGGTATGCTTACATATTCTTTCGAGAGAAAACACTCCTGTGCGTTCTCTTTTGAGGCTACACGCTTAGACATACACTAAACACCAAAGCTTTTCGAGTTACAACGTGTTCTTTAGGAAAAACAAGATAATTTCGCACGATGCGGGATTTCCTTAAAACGTGGATTTCTGAAAAAAATTTGACGAAAGAAAATTCTCCTGTGGGTTCTCTTTTCAGGCTACATGTTTAGACGTACACGCCATACGAAATCTTTTCGAGTTACAACGTGTAATTTAGGAGATACAACGTAATTTTGTACGATGCGTTCTTCTTGTAAAGTGTTTCGAATACGTACGTATTTGTCTTTACTCTGCAACACTGTATTTCCATATAACGTGATATTCTTACGTATTCTTTCGAGAGAAAACTCTCCTGTGCCTTCTCCTTTGAGGCTACACGCTTAGACATACATGCAACACCAAAGCTTTTCGAGTTACAAAGTGTTCTTTAGGAAAAACAAGATAATTTCGCACAATGCGGGATTTCCTTAAAACGTGGTTTTCTGACCAATTTTGACTAAAGAATATTCTCCTGTGGGTTCTCCTTTGAGGCTACACGTTTAGACATACAAGCCACATCAAATCTTTCTGAGTTACAATGTGTTGTTTAGGAGATACAAGCTAATTTTGTATGATACGTTATTTCTTCTTGTAAAGTGTTTCCAATACGTATGTATTTGCTTTATTCTGCAACACTGTACTTCCTTATAACGTGGTATTCTTACATATTCTTTCGAGAGAAAACTCTCCTGTGCGTTCTCTTTGGGGCTACAAGCTTAGACATACACGCAACACCAAAGCTTTTCGAGTGACAACGTGTTGTTTACGAAAAACAAGATAATTTAGCACGATGTGGGATTTCCTTAAAACGTGGTTTTCTGAAAAAAAATTTGACGAAAGAAAACTCTCCTGTGGGTTCTCTTTTGAGGCTACACGTTTAGATGTACACGCCACACCAAATCTTTTCGAGTTACAACGTGTAGCTTAGGAGAAACAAGCTAATTTTGTACGATGCGTTATTTCTTCTTGTAAAGTGTTTCCAATCATTACATATTTGTCTTTACTCTGCAACACTGTATTTCCTTATAACTTGGTATTCTTACATATTCTTTCAAGAGAAAACTCTCCTGTGCCTTCTCTTTTGAGGCTTCGCGCTTAGACATTCACGCAACAGCAAAGCTTTTCGAGTTACAACGTGTTCTTTAGGAAAACCAAGATAATTTCGCACGATACGTAATTTCCTTAAAACGTGGTTTTCTGACTAATTTTGACTAAAGAATATTATCCTGTGGGTTCTCCTTTGAGGCCACACGTTTAGACGTACAAGCCACATCAAATCTTTCCGAGTTACAACGTATTGTTTAGGAGATACAAGCTAATTTTGTATGATGCGCTATTTCTTCTTGTAAAGTGTTTCCAATACGTATGTATTTGCTTTACTCTGCAACACTGTAATTCCTTATAACGTGGTATTCTTACATATTATTTCGAGAGAAAACTCTCCTGTGCCTTCTCTTTTGAGGCTATACGCTTAGACATACACGCAACACCAAAGCTTTTCGAGTGACAACGTGTTGTTTAGGAAAAACAAGGTAATTTCCAACGATGCGGGATTTCCTTAAAACATGGTTTTCAGACAAATTTTGACGAAAGAAAATTCTCCTGTGTGGTTCTCTTTTGAGGCTACACGTTTAGAAGTACACGCCACACCAAATCTTTTCGAGTTACAACGTGCTGTTAGGAGATACAAGCTAATTTTGTATGATGCATTATTTCTTCTCATAAAGTTTAAGTATTTCCAATATGTATGTATTTGTCTTTACTCTGCAACACTGTATTTCCTTATAACGTGGTATTCTTACATATTCTTTCGAGAGAAAACTCTCCTGTGCATTCCCTTTTGTGGCTACATGCTTAGACATACATGCAACACCAAAGCTTTTCGAGTTACAACGTGTTGTTTAGGAAAAACAAGATAATTTCGCACGATGCGGGATTTCCTTAAAACGTGGTTTTCTGAAAAAAATTTGATGAAAGAAAATACTCCTGTGGGTTCTCTTTTGAGGCTACACGTTTATACGTACACCCCACACCAAATCTTTTCGAGTTATAACGTGTAGTTTAGGAGATACAAGCTAATTTTGTACGATGCATTATTTCTTCTTCTAAAGTGTTTCCAATACGTAGGTATTTGTCTTTACTCTGCAACACTGTATTTCCTTATAACGTGGTATTCTTACATATTCTTTAGAGAGAAAACTCTCCTGTGCCTTCTCTTTTGAGGCTACATGCTTAGACATACACGCAACACCAAAGCTTTTCGAGTTACGACGTGTTGTTTAGGAAAAACAGGATAATTTCGCATGATGTGGGATTTCCTTAAAACGTGGTTTACTGACCAATTTTGAGGAGAGAAAATTCTCCTGTGTGGTTCTCTTTTGAGGCTACACGTTTAGAAGTACACGCCACACCAAATCTTTTCGAGTTACAACGTGCTGTTAGGAGATACAAGCTAATTTTGTATGATGCATTATTTCTTCTCATAAAGTTTAAGTGTTTCCAATATGTATGTATTTGTCTTTACTCTGCAACACTGTATTTCCTTATAACGTGGTATTCTTACATATTCTTTCGAGAGAAAACTCTTGTGCATTCCCTTTTGTGGCTACATGCTTAGACATACATGCAACACCAAAGCTTTTCGAGTTACAACGTGTTGTTTAGGAAAAACAAGATAATTTCGCACGATGCGGGATTTCCTTAAAACGTGGTTTTCTGAAAAAAATTTGATGAAAGAAAATACTCCTGTGGGTTCTCTTTTGAGGCTACACGTTTATACGTACACCCCACACCAAATCTTTTCGAGTTATAACGTGTAGTTTAGGAGATACAAGCTAATTTTGTACGATGCATTATTTCTTCTTCTAAAGTGTTTCCAATACGTAGGTATTTGTCTTTACTCTGCAACACTGTATTTCCTTATAACGTGGTATTCTTACATATTCTTTAGAGAGAAAACTCTCCTGTGCCTTCTCTTTTGAGGCTACATGCTTAGACATACACGCAACACCAAAGCTTTTCGAGTTACGACGTGTTGTTTAGGAAAAACAAGATAATTTCGCATGATGTGGGATTTCCTTAAAACGTGGTTTACTGACCAATTTTGACGAAAGAAAATTCTCCTGTGTGGTTCTCTTTTGAGGCTACACGTTTAGAAGTACATGCCACACCAAATCTTTTCGAGTTACAAAGTGCTGTTAGGAGATACAAGCTAATTTTGTATGATGCATTATTTCTTCTCATAAAGTTTAAGTGTTTCCAATATGTATGTATTTGTCTTTACTCTGCAACACTGTATTTCCTTATAACGTGGTATTCTTACATATTCTTTGGAGAGAAAACTCTCCTGTGCATTCCCTTTTGTGGCTACATGCTTAGACATACATGCAACACCAAAGCTTTTCGAGTTACAACGTGTTGTTTAGGAAAAACAAGATAATTTCGCACGATGCGGGATTTCCTTAAAACGTGGTTTTCTGAAAAAATTTTGACGAAAGAAAATACTCCTGTGGGTTCTCTTTTGAGGCTACACCTTTAGACGTACACCCCACACCAAATCTTTTCGAGTTATAACATGTAGTTTAGGAGATACAAGCTAATTTTGTACGATGCATTATTTCTTCTTCTAAAGTGTTTCCAATACGTAGGTATTTGTCTTTACTCTGCAACACTGTATTTCCTTATAACGTGGTATTCTTACATATTCTTTAGAGAGAAAACTCTCCTGTGCCTTCTCTTTTGAGGCTACATGCTTAGACATACACGCAACACCAAAGCTTTTCGAGTTATGACCTGTTGTTTAGGAAAAACAAGATAATTTCGCATGATGTGGGATTTCCTTAAAACGTGGTTTACTGACCAATTTTGACGAAAGAAAATTCTCCTGTGGGTTCTCATTTGAGGCTACACGTTTAGCCGTACACGCCACACCAAATCTTTTCGAGTTAATACGTGTTGTTTTGGAGATACAAGCTAATTTTGTACGATGCGTTATTTCTTCTTGTAAAGTGTTTCCAATATGTACTTTTTGTCTTTACTCTGCAACACTGTATTTCCTTATAACGTGGTATTCTTACATATTCTTTGGAGAGAAAACTCTCCTGTGCATTCCCTTTTGTGGCTACATGCTTAGACATACATGCAACACCAAAGCTTTTGGAGTTACAACGTGTTGTTTAGGAAAAACAAGATAATTTCGCACGATGCGGGATTTCCTTAAAACGTGGTTTTCTGACAAATTTTGACCTAAGAATATTCTCCTGTGGGTTCTTTTTTGAGGCTACACTTTTAGACGTACAAGCCACATCAAATCTTTCCGAGTTACAACGTGTTGTTTAGGAGGTACAAGCTAATTTTGTACGATGCATTATTTCTTCTCGTAAAGTTTAAGTGTTTCCAATATGTACGTATTTGTCTTTTCTCTGCAACACTGTATATCCTTATAAGGTGGTATTCTTACATATTCGTTCGAGAGAAAACTCTCCTGTGCCTTCTCCTTTGAGGCTACATGATTAGACATACACACAAAACCAAAGCTTTTCGAGTTACGAAGTGTTGTTTAGGAAAAACAAGATAATTTCGCACGATGCAGTATTTCCTTAAAATGTGGTTTTCTAACAAATTTTGACGAAAGAAAATTCTCCTGTGGGTTCTCTTTTGAGGCTACACGTTTAGACGTACATGCCACACCAAATCATTTTGAGTTAAAACGTGTTGTTTAGGAGATACAAGCTTGTACGAAGCATTATTTCTTCTCGTAAAATGTTTCCAATATATACGTATTTGTCTTTAATCTGCAACACTGTATTTCCTTATAACATGGTATTCTTACATATTCTTTCGAGAGAAAACTCTCCTGTGCCTTCTCTTTTGAGGCTACACGCTTAGACATACACGCAACACCAAAGATTTTCGAGTCAGGACGTTTTGTTTAGGAAAAAATAGATAATTTCGCACAATGCCGGATTTCCTTAAAATGTGGTTGTCTGAAAAATTTTGACGAAAGAAAATTCTACTGTGGGTTCTCTTTTGAGGCTACACGTTTAGACGCACAACCACACCAAATCTTTTCGAGTTACAACGTGTTGTTTAGGAGATACAAGCTAATTTTGTACGATAAGTTATTTCTTCTCGTAAAGTTTAAGTGTTTCCAATATGTACGTATTTGTCTTTACTCTGCAACACTGTATTTCCTTATAACTTGGTATTCTTACATATCCTTTCGAGAGAAAACTCTCCTGTGCCTTCTCTTTTGATGCTACACGCTTAGAAATACACGCAACACCAAAGCTTTTCAAGTTACAACGTGTTGTTTAGGAAAAACAAGATAATTTCGCACGATGCGGGATTTCCTTAAAATGTGGTTTTCTGACAAATATTGATGAAAGAAAATTCTCCTATGGGTTGTCTTTTGAGGCTACACGTTTTGTCATATATGCCGCACCAAATCCTTTCGAGTTACAACGTGTTGTTTAGGAGATACAAGCTATTTTTTACGATGTGTTATTATTTCTCATAAAGTTTAAGTTTTTCCATTACGTACTTATTTGTCTTTACTCTGCAACACTTTATTTCCTTATAACGTGGTATTCTTACATATTCTTTCGAGAGAAAACTCTCCATTGCCGTCTCTTTTGAGGCTACACGCTAAGACTTACACGCAACACCAAAGCTTTTCGAGTTACAACGTGTTGTTTAGGAAAAACAAGATAATTACACACGATGCGGGATTTCCTTAAAACGTGGTTTTCTAACAAATTTTGAGGAAAGAAAATTCTCTTGTGGGTTCTCTTTTGAGGCTACACGTTTAGATATACACGCCACACCAAATCTTTTCAAGTTACAACGTGCTGTTTAGGAGATACAAGCTAATTTTGTATGATGCATCATTTCTTCTCGTAAAGTTTAAGTGTTTCCAGTAAGTGCTTATTTGTCTTTACTCTGCAACACTGTATTTCCTTATAACGTGGTATTCTTACATATTCTTTCGAGAGAAAACTCTCCATTGCCGTCTCTTTTGAGGCTACACGCCTAGACATACACGCAACACCAAAGCTTTTCGAGTTACGATGTGTTGTTTAGAAAAAACAAGATATTTTCGAACGATGCGGGATTTCCTTAAAACATGGTTTTCTGACAAATTTTGACGAAGAAAATTCTCCTGTGGGTTCTCTTTTAAGGCTACATGTTTAGTTGTAAACGCCACACCAAATCATTTCGAGTTACAACGTGTTGTTTAGGAGATATAAGCTAATTTTGTATGATGCTTTATTTCTTCTCTAATATTTAAGTGTTTCCAATACGTACGTAATTGTCTTTACTCTGCAACACTGTATTTCCTTATAACGTGGTATTCTTACATATTGTTTCGAGAGAAAACTCTCCTGTGCCTTCTCTTTTGAGGCTACACGCTTAGACATACACGCAACACCAAAGCTTTATGCGTTAAGATGAGTTGTTTAGGAAAAAGATAATTTTGCAAGATGCGGGATTTCCTTAAAACATGGTTTTCTGACATTTTCACAAAGAAAATTCTCCTGTGGGTTCTCTTTTGAGGCTACACGTTTAGACTTACACGCCACACCAAATCTTTTCGAGTTACAACGTGTTGTTTAGGAGATACAAGCTAATTTTTTACGATAAGTTATTTCTTCTCGTAAAGTTTAAGTGTTTCCAATACGTATGTATTTGTCTTTATCTGCAACACTGTATTTCCTTAAAACGTGGTATTCTTACATATTCTTTCGAGAGAAAACTCTCCTGTGCCTTCTCTTTTGAGGCTAAACGGTTAGACATACACTCAACACCAAAGCTTTTCGAATTACAACGTGTTGTTTAGGCAAAACAAGATAATTTTTCACGATGCAGGATTTCCTTAAAACGTGGTTTTCTGACAAATTTTGACGAATGAAAATTCTCCTGTGGGTTCTCTTTTGAGGCTACATGTTTAGACATACACGCCATACCAAATATTTTTGAGTTACAACGTGTTGTTTAGGAGATACAAGCTAATTTTGTACGATGCGTTATTTCTACTCCTAAAGTTTCTCCAATGCATACATATTTGTCTTTACTCTGCAAAACTGTATTTCTTTATAACGTGGTATTCTTACATATTCTTTCGAGAGAAAACTCTCCTGTGCCTTCTCTTTTGAGGCTACACGCTTAGACATACACGCAACACCAAAGCTTTTCGAGTTACAACATGTTGATTAGGAAAAACAAGATAATTTCGCACGATGCGGGATTACCTTAAAACATGGTTTTCTGACAAATTTTGACGAAAGAAAATTATCCTGTGGGTTCTCTTTTGAGGCTACACGTTTAGACGTACACGCCCCACCAAATCTTTTCGAGTTACAACGTGTTGTTTAGGAGATACAAACTAATTTTTACGATGCGTTATTTCTTTTCGGAATGTGTTTCCAATAAGTATGTATTTGTCTTTACTCTGCAACATTCGATTTCCTTATAACGTGGTATTCTTACATATTTTTTCGAGACAAAACTCTCCTGTGCGTTCTCCTTTGAGGCTACATGCTAAGACATACTCACAAGACCAATGCTTTTCATGTTACAACATGTTGTTTAGGAAAAATAAGATAATTTCGCACGATATGGGATTTCCTTAAAACGTGGTTTTCTGACAAATTTTGACGAAAGAAAATTCTCCTGTAGGTTCTCTTTTGAGGCTATACGTTTAGATGTACACGCCACACCAAGTCTTTTCGAGTTACAATGTGTTGTTTAGGAGATACAAGCTAATTTTTTAAGATGCGTTATTTCTTCTCATAAACTTTAAGTGTTTCCAATAGGTACGTATTTGTCTTTATTCTGCAAAACTGTATTTCCTTATAACGTGGTATTCTTACATATTCTTTCGTGAGAAAACTCTCCTGTGCCTTCTCTTTTGAGGCTACACGCTTAGACATACACGCAACACCAAAGCTTTTGAGTTACAACATGTTGTTTAGGAAAAACAAGATAATTTCGCACGATGCGGGATTTCCTTAAAACTTGGTTTTCTGACAAATTTTGATGAAAGAAAATTCTCCTGTGGGTTCTCTTTTGAGGGTACACGTTTAGACATACACGCCACACCAAATCTTTTTGAGTTACAACGTGCTGTTTATGAGATACAAGCTAATTTTTTACGATGCATTTTTTATTCTCGTAAAGTTTAAGTGTTTCCAATAGGTACGTATTTGTCTTTACTCTGCAACACTGTATTTCCTTATAACGTGGTATTCCTACATATTCTTTCGAGAGAAAACTCTCCTGTGCTTTTTCTTTTGAGGCTACGTGCTTAGACATACACGCAAAACCAAAGCATTTTGTGTTACAACGTGTTGATTAGGAAAAACAAGATAAATTCGCACGATGCCGGATTTCCTTAAAACGTGGTTTTCTGACAAATTTTGACGAAAGAAAATTCTCCTGTGGGTTCTCTTTTGAGGCTACACGTTTAGACGTACAAGCCACTCCAAATCTTTTCGAGTTACAACGTGTTGTTTAGGAGATACAAACTAATTTTGTACGAGGCGTTAATTCTTCTCGTAAAGTGTTTCCAAAATGTACGTATTTGTCTTTATTTTGCAACACTGTATTTCCTTATAACGTGGTATTCTTACATATTCTTTTGAGAGAAAACTCTCCTTTGCCTTCTCTTTTGAGGCTACAAGCTTAGACATACACGCAACACCAAAGCTTTTCTAGTTACAACGTGTTCTTTAGGAAAAACAAGATAATTTCACACGATGCGGGATTTCCTTAAACGTGGTTTTCTGACAAATTTTGATGAAAGAAAATTCTCCTGTGGGTTCTCCTTTGAGGCTACACGTTTAGATGTACACGCCACACCAAATCTTTTCGAGTTACAAAGTGCTGTTTAAGAGATACAACCTAATTTTGTACGATGCGTTATTTCTTCTTGTAAAGTGTTTCCACTATGTATGTATTTGTCTTTACTCTGCCACACTGTATTTCCTTATAATGTGGTATTCTTATGTATTCTTTCGAGAGAATACTCTCCTGTGCCTCTTCTTTTTTGATGCTACTCGCTTAGACATACACGCAACAACAAAGCTTTTCGAGTTAAAATTTGTTGTTTAGGAAAAACAAGATAATTTCACACGATGCGTGATTTCCTTAAAACGTGGTTTTCTAAAAAAAATTTGAAGAACGAAAATTCTCCAGTGGGTTCTCATTTGAGGCTACACGTTTAGACGTACACGCCACACCAAATCTTTTCGAGTTACAACGTGTAGTTTAGGAGATACAAGCTAATTTTGTACGATGGGTTATTTCTTCTTGTAAAGTGTTTCCAATATGTACGTATTTGTCTTTACTCTGCAACACAGTATTTCCTTATAACGTGGTATTCTTACATATTCTTTCGAGAAAACTCTCCTGTGCCTTCTCTTTTGAGGCTACATGCTTAGACATACACGCAACACCAAAGCTTTTCGATTTATAACATGTTGTTTAGGAAAAATAAGATAATTTCGCACAATGCGGGATTTCTTTAAAACGTGGTTTCTGACAAATTTTGATGAATGAAAAATTTCCTGTGCGTTCTCTTTGAGGCTACACGTTTAGATGTACACGCCACACCAAATCTTTTCGAGTTACAACGTGCTGTTTAGGAGATACAAACTAATTTTGTACGATGCATTATTTCTTCTCGTATAGTTTAAGTGTTTCCAATATGTACGTATTTGTCTTTTCTCTACAACATTGTATTTCCTTATAACGTGTTATTCTTACATATTCTTTTGAGAGAAAACTCTCCTGTGCCTTCCCTTTTGAGGCTACACGCTTAGACATACACGCAATACGAAAGCTTTTCGAGTTACAACATGTTGTTTAGGAAAAACAAGATAATTTCGCCCGATGCTGGATTTCCTTAAAACGTGGTTTTCTGACAAATATTGACAAAAGAAAATTCTCCTGTGGGCTCTCTTTTGAGGCTACACGTTTAGACATACACGCCACACCAAATCTTTTCGAGTTACAACGTGATGTTTAGGAGATACAACCTAATTTTGTAAGATGCGTTATTTCTTCTCATAAAGTGTTTCCAGTACATACGTACTTCTCTTTACTCTGCAACACTGTATTTCCTTATAACGTGGTATTCTTACATATTCTTTTGAGAGAAAACTCTCCTGTGCCTTCTCTTTTGAAGCTAAATGCTTAGACATACACGCAACACCAAAGCGTTTCGGGTTACAACGTGTTGTTTAGGAAAAACAAGATAATTTCGCGCGAAGCTGGATTTCCTTAAAACGTGGTTTTCAGACAAATTTTGACAAAAGAAAATTCTCCTGTGGGTTCTCTTTTGAAGGCTACACGTTTAGACGTACATGCCACACGAAATCTTTTCGAGTTACAACGTGTTGTTTAGGAGATATCAGCTAATTTTTTAAGATGCGTTATTTCTTCTCTTAAAGTGTTTCCAATACATAAGAATTTGTCTTTACTCTGCAACACTGTATTTCCTTATAACGTGGTATTCTTACATATTCTTTCGAGAGAAAACTCTCCTGTGCCTTCTCTTTTGAGGCTACACGCTTAGACATACACGCAACACCAAAGATTTTCGAGTTACAACGTGTTGTTTAGGAAAAACAAGATAATTTCGCACAATGCGGGATTTCCTTATAACGTGGTTTTCTGACAAATTTTGACGAAAGAAAATTCTCCTGTGGGTTCTCTTTTGAGGCTACACGTTTAGACGTACACGCCACACCAAATCTTTTTGAGTTACAACGTGTTGTTTATGAGATACAAGCTAATTTTTTACGATGCATTTTTTATTCTCGTAAAGTCTGTTTCCAGTAGGTACGTATTTGTCTTTACTCTGCAACACTGTATTTCCTTATAACGTGGTATTCTTACGTATTCTTTCGAGAGAAAACTCTCCTGTGCCTTCTCTTTTGAGGCTACATGCTTAGACATACACGCAACACCAAAGCTTTTCGAGTTACAACTTGTTGATTAGGAAAAACAAGATAATTTCTCATGATGCGGGATTTCATCAAAACTTTGTTTTGTGACAAATTTTGACGAAAGAAAATTCTCCTGTGGGTTCTCTTTTGAGGCTACACGTTTAGACGTACACGCCACACCAAATCTTTTTGAGTTACAACGTGTTGTTTATGAGATACAAGCTAATTTTTTACGATGCATTTTTTATTCTCGTAAAGTCTAAGTGTTTCCAATAGGTACGTATTTGTCTTTACTCTGCAACACTGTATTTCCTTATAACGTGGTATTCTTACGTATTCTTTCAAGAGAAAACTCTCCTGTGCCTTCTCTTTTGAGGCTACATGCTTAGACATACACGCAACACCAAAGCTTTTCGAGTTACAACTTGTTGATTAGGAAAAACAAGATAATTTCTCACGATGCGGGATTTCATCAAAACTTTGTTTTGTGACAAATTTTGACGAAAGAAACTTCTCCTGTGTGTTCTCTTTTGAGGCTACACGTTTAGACGTACATGCCACACCAAATATTTTCGAGTAAAACGTGTTGTTTAGGAGTTACAAGCTAATTTTGTACGATGCGTTATTTCTTCTCGTAAAGTGTTTCCAATATATACATATTTGTCTTTACTCTGCAGCACTGTATTTAATAATAATGTGGTATTCTTACATATTCTTTCGAGAGAAAACTCTCCTGTGTGTTCTCTTTTGAAGCTACACGCTTAAATATACACGCAACACCAAAGCTTTTCGAGTTACAACGTGTTGTTTAGGAGATACAAGCTAATTTTTTACGATGCGTTATTTCTTCTCATAAAGTGTTTCCAACATGTACCTATATGTCTTTACTCTGCAACACTGTATTTCCATATAACGTGGTATTCTTACATATTCTTTCGAGAGAAAACTCTCCTGTGACTTCTCTTTTGAGGCTGCATGCTTAGACATAGACAGAACACCAAAGCTTTTCGAGTTACAACGTGTTGTTTAGGAAAAAACAAGATAATTTCGCATGTTGCGGGATTTCCTTAAAACGTGGTTTTCTGAAAAAAATTGACGAAAGAAAATTCTCCTGTGGGTTCTCTTTTGAGGCTACACGTTTAGACATACAAGCTACACCAAATCTTTTCAAGTTACAACGTGTAGTTTAGGAGATACAAGCTAATTTTTATGATGCGTTATTTCTTCTTGTAAAGTCTTTCCAATACGTACATGTTTGTCTTTACTCTGCAACACTGTATTTCCTTATAATATGGTATTCTTACATATTCTTTCGAGAGAAAACTCTCCTGCGCCTTCTGTTTTGAGGCTACACGCTTAGACATACACGCAACACCAAAGCTTTTCGAGATACGATGTGTTGTTTAGGAAAAACAAGATAATTTCGCACGATTTGGGATTTCCTTAAAACGTGGTTTTCTGACAAATTTTGATGAAAGAAAATTCTCCTGTGATTTCTCCTTTGAGGCTACATATTTAAACGTACAGGCCACACCAAATCTTTTCGAGTTACAACGTGTTGTTTAGGAGATGCAAGCTAATTTTGTAAGATGCGTTATTTCTTCTAGTAAAGTGTTTCCAATACGTATTTGTCTTTACTTTGCAATACTGTATATCCTTATAACGTGGTATTGTTACATATTCTTTCAAGAGAAAACTCTCATGTGCGATCTCTTTTGAGGCTACATGCTTAGATATACTCGCAACAGCAAAGCTTTTCCTGTTAAAACGTGTTGTTTAGGAAAAATAAGTTAATTTCGCACGATGCGGGATTTCCTTAAAACGTGGTTTTCTGACAAATTTTGACGAAAAAAAACAAAATTAGCTTGTATCTCCTAAACAAAACGTTGTAACTCGAAAAGATTTGGTGTGGCGTGTACGTCTAAACGTGTAGCCTATAAAGAGAACCCACAGGAGAATTTTCTTTCGTCAAAATTGTCAGAAAACCACGTTTTAAGGAAATCCCCCATCCTGCGAAATTATCTTGTTTCTCCTAATCAACACGTTGTAATGCGAAAAGCTTTGGTGTTGCATGTATGTCAAAGCGTGTAGCCTCAAAGGAGAACGCACAGGTCAGTTTTCTATGGAAAGAATATGTAAGAATACCACTTTATTAGGAAACACAGTGTCTCAGAGCAAAGACAAATACGTACTCTATTGGAAACACTTTACGAAAAGAAATAACGCATCATACAAAATTAGCTTGTATCTCCTAAACAGCACGTTGTAACTCGAAAGGATTTGGTGGGGCGTGTACGTGTACACGTGTAGCCTCAAAACAGAACCCACAGGAGAATTTTCTTTCGTCAAAATTTTTCAAAAAACCACGTTTTAAGGAAAGTATCTTTTTTTTCCTAATCAACATGTTGTAACGCTAAATGCTTTGGTGTTGCGTGTATGACTAAGTTTGTAGCCTCAAAAGAGAATGCACAAGAGAGTTTTCTATCGAAAGAATATGTAAGAATACCACCTTATAAGGAAATACAGTGGTGCAAAGACAAATACGTACGTATTGGAAACACTTTATGAGAAGAAATAACGCATCGTACAAAATTAGCTTGTATCTCCTAAACTACACGTTGTAACTCGAAAAGCTTCGGTGTTGCGTGTATGTCTAAGCATGTAGCTTCAAAATAGAAGGTACAGGAGAGTTTCTCTCGAAAGAATATGTAAGAATACCACGTTATAAGGAAATACAGTGTTGCAGAGTAAAGAAAAATACATACGTATTGGAAACACATTACGAGAAGAAATAACGCTTCTAACAAAATTAGCTTGTATCTCCTATACAACACGTTGTAACTCGAAAAGATTTGGTGTGTCGTGTACGTCTAAACGTGTAGCCTCAAAAGAGAACCATCAGGAGAATTTTCTTCCCTCAAAATTTGTCAGAAAACCACGTTTTATGGAAATCCCGCATCATGAGAAATTATCTTATTTTCCTAATCAACATGTTGTAACACGAAATGCTTTGGTTTTGCCTGTATGCCTAAGCGTGTACCCTCAAAAGAGAAGGCACAGGAGAGTTTTCTCTCGAAAGAATATGTAAGAATACCACGTTATAAGAAAATACAATGTTGCAGAATAAAGACAAATACGTACGTATTGGAAACACTTTATGAGAAGAAATAAAGCATCATACAAAATTAGCTTGTATCTCCAAAACAACACGTTGCAACTCGAAAGGTTTTGGTGTGGCGTGTACGTCTAAATGTGTAGCCTCAAAAGAGAACCAACAGCAGAATTTTCTTTCGTCAAACTTTTTCAGAAAACCACGTTTTAAGGAAATCCCGCATCGTGCAAAATTATCTTTTTTTTCCTTATCAACACGTTGTAACACGAAATGCTTTGGTTTTGCCTGTATGTCTAAGCATGTAGCCTCAAAAGAGAAGGCACAGGAGAGTTTTCTCTCGAAAGAATATGTAAGAATACCACGTTATAAGGAAATACAGTGTTGCAGAGTAAAGACAAATACATACGTATTGGAAACACTTTACGAGAAGAAATAAAGCATCCTACAAAATTAGCTTTTATCTCCTAAACAACAAGTTTTAACTCGAAAAGTTTTGGTGTGGCGTGTATGTCTAAACGTGTAGCCTCAAAAGAGAACCCACAGGAGAATTTTCTCTCGTCAAAATTTTTCAGAAAAGCACGTTTTAAGGAAATCCAGCATCGTGTGAAACGATCTTGTTTTTCCGAAACAACACGTCGAAACTCGAAAAGCTTTGGTATTGCGTGTATGGGTAAGCGTGTAGCCTCAAAAGAGTAGGCACAGGAGAATTATCTCTCGAAAGAATATGTAAGCGTACCACGTTAAAAGGAAATACAGTGTTGCAGAGTAAAGACAAATACGTACTTATTGGAAACACTTTAAGAGAAGAAATAACGCATCTTACAAAATTAGCTTGTATCTCCTAATCAACACGTTGTAACTCGAAAAGATTTGGTGTGGCGTGTACGTCTAAACGTGTAGCCTCAAAAGAGAACCAACAGGAGAATTTTCTTTCGTCAAAATTTGTCAGAAAACCAAGTTTGGAGAAAATCCCGCATCGTGGGAAATTATCCTGTTTTTCCTAAACAACACGTCGTAACTCGAAAAGCTTTCGTGTTGCGTGTCTGTCTAAGTGTGTAGCTTCAAAAGAGAAGGCACAGGAGAGTTTTCTCTCGAAAGAATATGCAAGAATACTACGTTATAAGGAAATACAGTGTTGCAGAGTAAAGACAAATACGTACTTATTGGAAACACTTTACGAGAAGAAATAGCGCATCGCAAAAATTAGATTGTATCTCCTAAACAACACGTTGTAACTCGAAAATATTTGGTGTGACGTGTACTTCTAAATGTGTAGCCTCAAAAGAGAAGCCAAGGAGAATTTTCTTTCGTCAAAATTTGTCAGAAATCCACATTTTAAGGAAATCCCGCATAGTGCGAAATTATCTTGTTTTTCCTAAACAACACGTTGTAACTCGAAAAGCTGTGGTGTTTTGTGTATGTCTAAGCGTGTAGCCTCAAAATAGAACACTCAGGAGAGTTTTCTCTCGAAAGAATATGTAAGAATACCACCTTATAAGGAAATACAGTGTTGCAGAGTAAAGACAAATACGCACCTATTGAAAACACTTTACGAAGTGAAATAACACATCTTACAAAATTAGCTTGTATCTCCTAAACAGCACGTTGTAACTCGAAAAGCTTTGGTGTTGCATGTAGCTTTTCGAGTTACAACGTGTTGTTTAGGAAAAACAAGATAATTTCGCACGATGCGGGATTTCCTTAATACGTGGTTTTCTGACAAATTTTGACCAAAGAAAATTCTCCTATGACTTCTCTTTTCAGGCTACACGTTTAGACGTACAGGCCACACCAAATCTTTTTAAGTTGCAACGTGTTGTTTAGTAGATACAAGCTAATTTTGTAGGATGCGTTATTTCTTCTCGTAAAGTTTTTCCAATACATAAGTATTTGTCTTTACTCTGCAACACTGTATTTCCTAATAACGTGGTATTCTTACATATTCTTTCGAGAAAAAACTCTCCTTTGCGTTTTCCTTTGAGGCTACACGCTTACACATACACGCAACACCAAAGCTTTTCGAGTTACAACGTGTTGTTTAGGAGATACAAGCTAATTTCTTACGATGCGTTATTTCTTCTCGTAAAGTTTTTCCAAGACGTAAGTATTTGTCTTTACTCTGCAACACTGTATTTCCTAATAACGTGGTATTCTTACATATTCTTTCGAGAAAAAACTCTCCTTTGCGTTCTGTTTTGAGGCTATACGCTTAGACATACACGCAGCACCAAAGCTTTTCAAGTTACAATGTGTTGTTTAGGAAAAACAAGTTAATTTCGCACAATGCGGGATTTCCTTAAAACGTGGTTTTCTGACAAAATTTAACGAACAAAAATTCTCCTGTGGGTTCTCTTTTGAGGCTACATGTTTAGACATACACACCACACCAAATCTTTCCGAGTTATATCGTGTTGTTTAGGAGATACATACTAATTTTGTACGATGCCTTATTTCTTCTCGTAAAGTTTAAGTGTTTCCAATAAGTACGTATTTGTCTTTACTCTGCAACACTGTATTTCCTTATAACGTGGTATTCTTACATATTCTTTCGAGAGAAAACTCTCCTGTGCGTTCTCTTTTGAGGCTACACGCTTAGACATACACGCAACACCAAAGCTTTTCGAGTTAAAACGTTTGGTTTAGAAAAAACAAGATAATTTCGCACTATGCGGGATTTCCTTAATACTTGGTTTTCTGACATATTTTGACCAAAGAAAATTCTCCTATGGGTTCTCTTTTCAGGCTACACGTTTAGACGTACAGGCCACACCAAATCTTTTTAAGTTACAACGTGTTGTTTAGGAGATACAAGCTAATTTCTTACGATGCGTTATTTCTTCTCGTAAAGTTATTTCCAATACGTAAGTATTTGTCTTTACTCTGCAACACTGTATTTCCTAATAACGTCGTATTCTTACACATTCTTTCGAGAAAAAACTCTCCTTTGCGTTCTCTTTTGAGGCTACACGCTTAGACATACACGCAACACCAAAGCTTTTCGAGTTACAACGTGTTGTTTAGGAAAAACAAGATAATTTCTTACGATGCGGGATTTCCTTAAAACGTGGTTTTCTGACAAATTTTGACGAAAGAAAATACTCCTGTGGGTTCTCTTTTGAGGCTACACATTTAGACGTACATGCCACACCAAATCATTTCGAGTTACAACGTGTTGTTTAGGAGAAACAAGCTAATTTTTTACGATGCGTTATTTCTTCACATAAAGTTTTAGTGTTTCCATTACGTACATATTTGCCTTTACTCTGCAACACTGTATTTCCTTATAACATGGTATTCTTGCATATTCTTTCGAGAGAAAACTCTCCTGTGCGTTCTCCTTTGAGGCTACATGCTTAGACATTCACGCAACACCAAAGCTTTTCGATTTACAACGTGTTGTTTAGGAAAAACAAGATAATTTCGCAAGATGCGGGCTTTCCTTAAAACGTGGTTTTCTGACAAATTTTGACGAAATAAAACTCTCCTGTGGGTACTCTTTTGAGGCTACACGTTTAGACGTGCACCCCACACCAAATCTTTTCGAGTTACACGAGTTGTTTAGGACATACAAGCTAATTTTGCCAGATGCCTTATTTCTCTCATAAAGTGTTTCCAATACGTACGTATTTGTCTTTACTCTGCAACACTGTATTTCCTTATAACGTGGTATCCTTACATATTCTTTCGAGAGAAAACTCTCCTGTGTGTTCTCTTTTGAGGCTACACGCTTAGACATACACGCAACACCCAAGCTTTCGAGTTACAACGTGTTGTTTAGGAAAAACAAGATAATTTCGCAAGATGCGGGATTTCCTTAAAACGTGGTTTTCTGACAAATTTGACGAAAGAAAATTATCCTGTGGGTTCTCTTTTGAGGCTACAAGTTTAGACATACACACCACACCAAATCTTTTCAAGTTATAACATGTTGTTTAGGAGATACAAACTAATTTTGTAAGATGCCTTATTTCTTCTCGTAAAGTTTAAGTTTTTCCAATAAGTACGTATTTGTCTTTACTCTGCAACACTGTATTTCCTTATAACGTGGTATTCTTACATATTCTTTCGAGAGAAAACTCTCCTGGGCATTCTCCTTTGAGGTTACAGGCTTAGACATACACGCAACACCAAAGCTTTTCGAGTTAAAATGTTTTGTTTAGGAAAAACAAGATAATTTCGCACGATGCGGAATTTCCTTAATACGTGGTTTTCTGACAAATTTTGACCAAAGAAAATTCTCCTATGGGTTCTCTTTTGAGGGTACACGTTTAGACGTACAGGCCACACCAAATCTTTTTAAGTTACAACGTGTTGTTTAGGAGATACAAGCTAATTTTGTACGATGCGTTATTTCTTCTCTTAAGTTTAAGTTTTTCCAATAAGTACGTATTTGTCTTTACTCTGCAACACTGTATTTCCTTATAACGTGGTATTCTTACATATTCTTTCGAGAGAAAACTCTCCTGTGCATTCTCTTTTGAGGCTACACCCTTAGACATACACGCAACACCAAAGCTTTTCGAGTTAAAACGTTTTGTTTAAGAAAAACAAGATAATTTCGCAGAATGCGGGATTTCCTTAAAACGTGGTTTTCTGACAAATTTTGACAAAAGAAAATTTTCCTGTGGGTTCTCTTTTGAGGCTACACGTTTAGACATACACACCACACCAAATCTTATCGAGTTATAATGTGTTGTTTAGGAGATACAAGCTAATTTTGTAAGATGCCTTATTTCTTCTCGTAAGGTTTAAGTTTTTCCAATAAGTACGTATTTGTCTTTACTCTGCAACACTCTATTTTCTTATAACGTGGTATTCTTACATATTCTTTCGAGGGAAAACTCTCCTGTGTGTTCTCTTTTGAGGCTACATGCTTAGACATACACGCAACACGAAAGCTTTTCGAGTTAAAACGTTTGGTTTAGGAAAAACAAGATAATGTCGCACTATGCGGGATTTCCTTAATACATGGTTTTCTGACAAATTTTGACCAAAGAAAATTCTCCTATGGGTTCTCTTTTCAGGCTACACGTTTAGACGTACAGGCCACACCAAATCTTTTTATGTTACAACGTGTTGTATAGGAGATACAAGCTAATTTCTTACGATGCGTTATTTCTTCTCGTAAAGTTTTTCCAAGACGTAAGTATTTGTCTTTACTCTGCAACACTGTATTTCCTAATAACGTAGTATTCTTACATATTCTTTCGAGAAAAAACTCTCCTTTGCGTTCTCTTTTGAGGCTACACGCTTAGACATACACGCAGCACCAAAGCTTTTCGATTTACAACGTGTTGTTTAGGAAAAACAAGATAATTTCGCACAATGCGGGATTTCCTTAATACTTGGTTTTCTGACATATTTTGACCAAAGAAAATTCTCCTATGGGTTCTCTTTTCAGGCTACACGTTTAGACGTACAGGCCACACCAAATCTTTTTAAGTTACAACGTGTTGTTTAGGAGATACAAGCTAATTTCTTACGATGCGTTATTTCTTCTCGTAAAGTTATTTCCAATACGTAAGTATTTGTCTTTACTCTGCAACACTGTATTTCCTAATAACGTCGTATTCTTACACATTCTTTCGAGAAAAAACTCTCCTTTGCGTTCTCTTTTGAGGCTACACGCTTAGACATACACGCAACACCAAAGCTTTTCGAGTTACAACGTGTTGTTTAGGAAAAACAAGATAATTTCGTACGATGCGGGATTTCCTTAAAACGTGGTTTTCTGACAAATTTTGACGAAAGAAAATACTCCTGTGGGTTCTCTTTTGAGGCTACACATTTAGACGTACATGCCACACCAAATCATTTCGAGTTACAACGTGTTGTTTAGGAGAAACAAGCTAATTTTTTACGATGCGTTATTTCTTCACATAAAGTTTTAGTGTTTCCATTACGTACATATTTGCCTTTACTCTGCAACACTGTATTTCCTTATAACGTGGTATTCTTGCATATTCTTTCGAGAGAAAACTCTCCTGTGCGTTCTCCTTTGAGGCTACATGCTTAGACATTCACGCAACACCAAAGCTTTTCGATTTACAACGTGTTGTTTAGGAAAAACAAGATAATTTCGCAAGATGCGGGCTTTCCTTAAAACGTGGTTTTCTGACAAATTTTGACGAAATAAAACTCTCCTGTGGGTACTCTTTTGAGGCTACACGTTTAGACGTGCACCCCACACCAAATCTTTTCGAGTTACACGAGTTGTTTAGGACATACAAGCTAATTTTGCCAGATGCCTTATTTCTCTCATAAAGTGTTTCCAATACGTACGTATTTGTCTTTACTCTGCAACACTGTATTTCCTTATAACGTGGTATCCTTACATATTCTTTCGAGAGAAAACTCTCCTGTGTGTTCTCTTTTGAGGCTACACGCTTAGACATACACGCAACACCCAAGCTTTCGAGTTACAACGTGTTGTTTAGGAAAAACAAGATAATTTCGCAAGATGCGGGATTTCCTTAAAACGTGGTTTTCTGACAAATTTGACGAAAGAAAATTATCCTGTGGGTTCTCTTTTGAGGCTACAAGTTTAGACATACACACCACACCAAATCTTTTCAAGTTATAACATGTTGTTTAGGAGATACAAACTAATTTTGTAAGATGCCTTATTTCTTCTCGTAAAGTTTAAGTTTTTCCAATAAGTACGTATTTGTCTTTACTCTGCAACACTGTATTTCCTTATAACGTGGTATTCTTACATATTCTTTCGAGAGAAAACTCTCCTGGGCATTCTCCTTTGAGGTTACAGGCTTAGACATACACGCAACACCAAAGCTTTTCGAGTTAAAATGTTTTGTTTAGGAAAAACAAGATAATTTCGCACGATGCGGAATTTCCTTAATACGTGGTTTTCTGACAAATTTTGACCAAAGAAAATTCTCCTATGGGTTCTCTTTTGAGGGTACACGTTTAGACGTACAGGCCACACCAAATCTTTTTAAGTTACAACGTGTTGTTTAGGAGATACAAGCTAATTTTGTACGATGCGTTATTTCTTCTCTTAAGTTTAAGTTTTTCCAATAAGTACGTATTTGTCTTTACTCTGCAACACTGTATTTCCTTATAACGTGGTATTCTTACATATTCTTTCGAGAGAAAACTCTCCTGTGCGTTCTCTTTTGAGGCTACACCCTTAGACATACACGCAACACCAAAGCTTTTCGAGTTAAAACGTTTTGTTTAAGAAAAACAAGATAATTTCGCAGAATGCGGGATTTCCTTAAAACGTGGTTTTCTGACAAATTTTGACAAAAGAAAATTTTCCTGTGGGTTCTCTTTTGAGGCTACACGTTTAGACATACACACCACACCAAATCTTATCGAGTTATAATGTGTTGTTTAGGAGATACAAGCTAATTTTGTAAGATGCCTTATTTCTTCTCGTAAGGTTTAAGTTTTTCCAATAAGTACGTATTTGTCTTTACTCTGCAACACTCTATTTTCTTATAACGTGGTATTCTTACATATTCTTTCGAGGGAAAACTCTCCTGTGTGTTCTCTTTTGAGGCTACATGCTTAGACATACACGCAACACGAAAGCTTTTCGAGTTAAAACGTTTGGTTTAGGAAAAACAAGATAATGTCGCACTATGCGGGATTTCCTTAATACATGGTTTTCTGACAAATTTTGACCAAAGAAAATTCTCCTATGGGTTCTCTTTTCAGGCTACACGTTTAGACGTACAGGCCACACCAAATCTTTTTATGTTACAACGTGTTGTATAGGAGATACAAGCTAATTTCTTACGATGCGTTATTTCTTCTCGTAAAGTTTTTCCAAGACGTAAGTATTTGTCTTTACTCTGCAACACTGTATTTCCTAATAACGTAGTATTCTTACATATTCTTTCGAGAAAAAACTCTCCTTTGCGTTCTCTTTTGAGGCTACACGCTTAGACATACACGCAGCACCAAAGCTTTTCGATTTACAACGTGTTGTTTAGGAAAAACAAGATAATTTCGCACAATGCGGGATTTCCTTAAAACGTGGTTTTCTGACAAAATTTAACGAACAAAAATTCTCCTGTGGGTTCTCTTTTGAGGCTACATGTTTAGACATACACACCACACCAAATCTTTCCGCGTTATATCGTGTTGTTTAGGAGATACATACTAATTTTGTATGATGCCTTATTTCTTCTCGTAATGTTTAAGTGTTTCCAATAAGTACGTATTTGTCTTTACTCTGCAACACTGTATTTCCTTATAACGTGGTATTCTTACATATTCTTTCGAGAGAAAACTCTCCTGTGCGTTCTCTTTTGAGGCTACACGCTTAGACATACACGCAACACCAAAGCTTTTCGAGTTACAACTTGTTGTTTAGGAAAAACAAGATATTTTTGCACGATGCGGGATTTCCTTAAAACGTGGTTTTCTGACAAATTTTGACGAAAGAAAATACTCCTGTCGGTTCTCTTTTGAGGCTACACATTTAGACGTACACGCCACACCAAATCTTTTCGAGTTACAACGTGTTGTTTAGGAGAAACAAGGTAATTTTTCTACGATGCGTTATTTCTTCTCATAAAGTTTAAGTGTTTCCATTACGTACATATTTGCCTTTACTCTGCAACACTGTATTTCCTTATAACGTGGTATTCTTGCATATTCTTTTGAGAGAAAACTCTCCTGTGCGTTCTCCTTTGAGGCTATATGCTTAGACATTCACGCAACACCAAAGCTTTTCGAGTTACAATGTGTTGTTTAGGAAAAACAAGATAATTTCGCACGATGCGGGATTTCCTTAAAACGTGGTTTTCTGACAAATTTTGACGAAATAAAACGCTCCTGTGGGTACTCTTTTGAGGCTACACTTTTAGACATACAAGCCACACCAAATCTTTTCAAGTTACAACGTGTTGTTTAGGAGATACAAGCTAATTTTGTACGATGCGTTATTTCTTCTCGTAAAGTTTAAGTTTTTCCAATAAGTACGTATTTGTCTTTACTCTGCAACACTCTATTTCCTTATAACGTGGTATTCTTACATATTCTTTCGAGAGAAAACTCTCCTGTGCGTTCTCTTTTGAGTCTACACGCTTAGACATACACGCAACACCAAAGCATTTCGAGTTAAAACGTTTTGTTTAGGAAAAACAAGATAATTTCGCACGATGCGGGATTTCCTTAATACGTGGTTTTCTGACAAATTTTGACCAAAGAAAATTCTCCTATGGCTTCTCTTTTCAGGCTACACGTTTAGACGTACAGGCCACACCAAATCTTTTTAAGTTGCAACGTGTTGTTTAGTAGATACAAGCTAATTTTTTACGATGCGTTATTTCTATGTAAAGACAAATACGTACATATTGGAAACATATTACGAGAAGAAATTAAGCATCACACAATATTAGCTTGTATCTCCTAAACAACAAGTGGAAACTCGAAAACATTTAGTTTGGCGTGTATGTCTAAAAGTTTAGCCTCAAAAGAGAACCGACTGGAGAATTTTCTTTCGTCAAAATTGGTCAGAAAACAAGGTATTAACGAAATCCCGCATCCTGCGAAATTATCTTGTTTTTCCTAAACAACACGTTGTAACTCACAAAGCTTGGGTGTTGCGTGTATGTCTCAGTGTGTAGCCTCAAAAGAGAACACACAGGAGAGTTTTTACTCAAAAGAATAAGTAAGAATACCAGGTTATAAGGAAATACAGTGTTGCAGAGTAAAGACAAATACGTACGTATTGGAAACACTTTACGTGAAGAAATAACGCATCATAAAAAATTAGCTTGTATCTCCTAAACAACACGTTGTAACTCGAAAATGTTTGGTGTGGCAGGTACGTCTAAACGTGTAGCCTCAAAAAGAGAACACACAGGAGAATTTTCTTTGGTCAAATTTGTCACAAAACCACGTATTAAGGAAATCCTACATCGTGCGAATTTATCTTGTTTTTCCTAAACAACACGTTGTAACTCGAAAACCTTTGGTGTTGCGTGTATGTCTCAGCGTGTAGCCTTAAAAGAGAACACACAGGGGAGTTTTCTCTCAAAAGAATATGTAAGAATACCACGTTATAAGGAAATACAGTGTTGCAGAGTAAAGAAAAATACGTACTTATTGGAAACCCTTAAACTTTACGAGATGAAATAAAGCATCGTACAAAATTAGCTCGTATCTCCTAAACAACACTTTGTAACTCGAAAAGATTTGGTGTGGCGTGTACGTCTAAACTTGTAGCCTCAAAAGAGAACCCATAGGAGAATTTTCTTTCGTCAAAGTTTCAGAAAACCACGTTTTAAGGAAATCCAGCATCGTGCGAAATTATCTTGTTTTTCCTAAACAACACGTAGTAACTCGAAAATCTTTGGTGATGCGTGTATGTCTAAGCGTGTAGCCTCAAAAGAGAACACACAGGAGAGTTTTCTCTCGAAAGAATATGTGAGAATACCACGTTATAAGGAAGTACAGTGTTGCAGAATAAAGACAAATACTTACGTATTGGAAACCCTTAAACTTTACTAGATGAAATAAAGCATCGTACAAAATTAGCTTGTATCTCCTAAACAACACGTTGTAACTCGAAATGATTTGGTGTGGCGTGTACGTCTAAAGGTGTAGCCTCAAAAGAGAACCACAGGACAATTTTCGCTTGTCAAAATTTGTCAGAAAACCACGTTTTAAGGAAATCCCGCATCGTGAGAAATTATCTTGTTCTTCATAAACAACACATTGTAACTCGAAAAGCTTTGGTGTTGCGTGTATGTTTAAGCGTGTACCCTCAAAAGAGAACGCACAGGAGAGTTTTCTCTCGAAAGAATATGTAAGAATACCACGTATTAAGGAAATACCGTGTTGCAGAATAAAGACAAATACGTACTTATTGGAAACACTTTACGAGAAGAAATAACGCATCGTAAAAAATTAGCTTGTATCTCCTAAACAACAGGTTGTAACTCGAAAAGATTTGGTGTGGCGTGTACGTCTAAACGTGTAGCCTCAAAAGAGTACACACAGGAGAGTTTTATTTGGTCAAAATTTGTCAGAAAACCACGTTTTAAGGAAATCCCGCATCGTGCGAAATTATGTTGTTTTTCCTAAACAACATGTTGTAACTCGAAAAGCTTTGGAGTTGAGTGTATGTCTAAGCATGTAGCCTCAAAGGAGACCGCACAGGAGAGTTTTCTCTCAAAAGAATATGCAAGAATACCTCGTTATAAGGAAATACAGTGTTGCAGAGTAAAGCCAAATTTTTACAAATGGAAACACTTAAACTTTATGAGAAGAAATAATGCATCGTAAAAAAATTAGCTTGTATCTCCTAAACAACACGTTGTAACTCGACAAGATTTAGTGTCTCGGGCACGTCTAAATGTGTAGCCTCAAAAGAGAACCCACAGGAGTATTTTCTTTCGTCAAAATTTGTCAGAAAACCACGTTTTAAGGAAATCCCGCATCATGCTAAATTATCTTGTTTTTCCTAAACAACACATTGTAACTCGAAAAACTTTGGTGTTGCGTGTATGTCAAAGCGTATAGCCTCAAAAGAGAACGCACAGGAGAGTTTTCTCTCGAAAGAATATGTAAGAATACCACGTTATAAGGAAATACAGTGTTGCAGAGTAAAGACAAATACGTACTTATTGGAAAAACTTAAACTTTACGAGAAGAAATAAGGCATCTTACAAAATTAGCTTGTATCTCCTAAACAACACGTTATAACTCGAAAAGATTTGGTGTGGTGTGTACGTCTAAACGTGTAGCCTAAAAAGAGAACCCACAGGATAATTTTCTTTCGTCAAAATTTGTCAGAAAACCACGTTTTAAGGAAATCCCGTTTCCTCTAAAGACAATGCACAAGAGAGTTTTCTCTCGAAAGAACATGTAAGAATACAACGTTATAAGGAAATACAGTGTTGCAGAGTAAAGACAAATACGTACATATTGGAAACACTTTACGAGAAGAAATAACGCATCGTACAAAATTAGCGTGTATCTCCTAAACAACACGTGGTAACTCGAAAGGATTTGGTGTGGCATGTACGTCTAAACGTGTAGCCTCAAAGGAGAACCGACAGGAGAATTTTCTTTCTTCAAAATTTGTCAGAAAACCACGTTTTAAGGAAATCCTGCATCGTGCGAAATTATCTTGTTTTTCGTAAACAACACGTTGTAACTCGAAAAGCTTTGGTGTTGTCTGTATGTCTCAGTGTGTAGCCTCAAAAGGGAACGCACAGGATAGTTTTCTCTCGAAAGAATATGTAAGAGTACCACGTTATAAGGAAATACAGTGTTGCAGAGTAAAGACAAATACCTACATATTGGAAACACTTTATGAGAAGAAGTAATGCATCGTACAAAATTAGCTTGTATCTCCTAAACAAAACGTTATAACTCGAAAATATTTGGTGCGGCGTGTACGTCTTAACGTGTAGCCTCAAAAGAGAACCCACAGGAGAATTTTCTTTCGTCAATTTTTTTCAGAAAACCACATTTTAAGGATATGCCGCATCATGCGAAATCATCTTCTTTTTTCTAAACAAAATGTTGTAACTCCAAAAGCTTTGGTATTGCGTGTATGTGTAAGCGTGGAGCCTCAAAAGAGAAGGCACAGGAGAGTTTTCTCTCGAAAGAATATGTAAGAATACCACGTTATGAGGAAATACAGTGCTGCAGAGTAAAGACAAATAAGTATATATTGGAAACACATTACAAAAAGAAATAATGCATCCTACAAAATTAGCTTGTATCTCCTAAACAACACGTTGTAACTCGAAACGATTCGGTGTGACGTGTACGTCTAAAAGTGTAGCCTCAAACGATAACCCACAGGAGAATTTTCTTTCATCAAAATTTGTCAGAAACCACGTTTTAAGGAAATATCGCATCGTGAAAAATTATCTTGTTTTTCCTAAACAACACATTGCAACACGAAAAGCTTTGGTGTTGCGTGTATGTCTAAGCGTGTAGCCTCAAAAGAGAATGCACCGGAGAGTTTTCTCTCGAAAGAATATGTAAGAATACCACATTATAAGGAAAAACAGTGTTGCAGAGTAAAGACAACTACGGACGTATTAGAAACACTTTAAGAGAAGAAATAAAGCATAATACAAAATTAGCTTGTATCTCCTAAACAACAGGTTATAATTCGAAAAGATTTGGTGTGGCTCGTACCTCTACACGTGTTGCATCAAAAGAGAACCCACAGGAGAACTTTCTTTCATCAAAATTTGTCAGAAAACCACGTTTTATGGAAATCTCTCATCGTGCGAAATTATCTTGTTTTTCCTAAACAACACGTTGTAACTCGAAAAGCATTGGCGTTGCTTGTTTGTCTAAGCGTGTAGCCTCAAAAGAGAATGCACAGGAGAGTTTTCCCTAGAAAGAATATGTAAGAATACCACGTTATAAGAAAATACAATATTGCAGAGTAAAGACAAATAAGTACATATTGGAAACACTTTAGGGAAGAAATAACGCATCGTACAATATTTGCTTGTATCTCCTAAACAACACGTTGTAACTCGAAAATATTTGGTGTGGCTCGTACGTCTACACGTGTAGCCTCAAAACAGAAACCACAGGAGAATTTTCTTTCGTCAAAATTTGTCAAAAAACCACGTTTTAAGGAAATCCCGCATCGTGCAAAATTATCTTGTTTTTCCTAAACAACACATTGTAACTCGAAAAGCTTTGTTGTTGCGTGTATGTCTGAGCATGTTTCCTCTAAAGACAATGCACAAGAGACTTTTCTCTCGAAAGAACATGTAAGAATACAACGTTATAAGGAAATACAGTGTTGCAGAGTAAAGACAAATACGTACATATTGGAAACACTATACGAGAAGAAATAACGCATCGTACAAAATTAGCTTGTATCTCCTAAACAACACGTGGTAACTCGAAAGGATTTGGTGTGGCATGTACGTCTAAACGTGTAGCCTCAAAGGAGAACCGACAGGAGAATTTTCTTTCTTCAAAATTTGTCAGAAAACCACGTTTTAAGGAAATCCTGCATCGTGCGAAATTATCTTGTTTTTCGTAAACAACATGTTGTAACTCGAAAAGCTTTGGTGTTGCCTGTATGTCTCAGTGTGTAGCCTCAAAAGGGAACGCACAGGATAGTTTTCTCTCGAAAGAATATGTAAGAGTACCACGTTATAAGGAAATACAGTGTTGCAGAGTAAAGACAAATACCTACATATTGGAAACACTTTATGAGAAGAAGTAATGCATCGTACAAAATTAGCTTGTATCTCCTAAACAAAACGTTGTAACTCGAAAATATTTGGTGCGGCGTGTACATCTTAACGTGTATCCTCAAAAGAGAACCCACAGGAGAATTTTCTTTCGTCAATTTTTTTCAGAAAACCACATTTTAAGGATATGCCGCATCATGCGAAGTCATCTTCTTTTTTCTAAACAAAATGTTGTAACTCCAAAAGCATTGGTATTGCGTGTATGTGTAAGCGTGGAGCCTCAAAAGAGAAGGCACAGGAGAGTTTTCTCTCGAAAGAATATGTAAGAATACCACGTTATGAGGAAATACAGTGTTGCAGAGTAAAGACAAATAAGTATATATTGGAAACACTTTACAAAAAGAAATAATGCATCGTACAAAATTAGCTTGTATCTCCTAAACAACACGTTGTAACTCGAAAAGATTCGGTGTGACGTGTACGTCTAAAAGTGTAGCCTCAAACGAGAACCCCCAGGAGAATTTTCTTTCATCAAAATTTGTCAGAAACCACGTTTTAAGGAAATATCGCATCGTGAAAAATTATCTTGTTTTTCCTAAACAACACATTGCAACACGAAAAGCTTTGGTGTTGCGTGTATGTCTAAGCGTGTAGCCTCAAAAGAGAATGCACAGGAGAGTTTTCTCTCGAAAGAATATGTAAGAATACCACATTATAAGGAAATACAGTGTTGCAGAGTAAAGACAACTACGAACGTATTGGAAACACTTTAGGAGAGCAAATAAAGCATAATACAAAATTAGCTTGTATCTCCTAAACAACAGGTTATAATTCGAAAAGATTTGGTGTGGCTCGTACCTCTACACGTGTTGCCTCAAAAGAGAACCCACAGGAGTACTTTCTTTCGTCAAAATTTGTCAGAAAACCACGTTTTATGGAAATCTCGCATCCTGCGAAATTATCTTGTTTTTCCTAAACAACACGTTGTAACTGGAAAAGCTTTGGCATTGCGTGTTTGTCTAAGCGTGTAGCCTCAAAAGAGAATGCACAGGAGAGTTTTCCCTAGATAGAATATGTAAGAATACCACGTTATAAGAAAATACAGTGTTGCAGAGTAAAGACAAATAAGTACATATTGGAAACACTTTAGGGAAGAAATAATGCATCGTACAATATTTGCTTGTATCTCCTAAACAACACGTTGTAACTCGAAAATATTTGGTGTGCCTCGTACGTCTACACGTGTTTCTCAAAAGAGAAACCACAGGAGAATTTTCATTCTTCAAAATGTGTCAAAAAACCACGTTTTAAGGAAATCCCGCATCGTGCAAAATTATCTTGTTTTTCCTAAACAACACGTTGTAACTCGAAAAGCTTTGGTGTTGCGTGTATGTCTGAGCATGTTGCCTCTAAAGACAATGCACAAGAGAGTTTTCTCTCGAAAGAACATGTAAGAATACAACGTTATAAGGAAATACAGTGTTGCAGAGTAAAGACAAATACGTACATATTGGAAACACTTTACGAGAAGAAATAACGCATCGTACAAAATTAGCTTGTATCTCCTAAACAACACGTGGTAACTCGAAAGGATTTGGTGTGGCGTGTGCTTCTAAACGTGTAGCCTCAAAAGAGAACCGACTGGAGAATTTTCTTTCTTCAAAATTTGTCAGAAAACCACGTTTTAAGGAAATCCTGCATCGTGCGAAATTATCTTGTTTTTCATAAACAACACGTTGTAACTCGAAAAGCTTTGGTGTTGCCTGTATGTCTCAGTGTGTACCCTCAAAAGGGAACGCACAGGATAGTTTTCTCTCGAAAGAATATGCAAGAATACCACGTTATAAGGAAATACAATGTTGCAGAGTAAAGACAAATATGTATGTATTGGAAACACTTTACGAAAAGAACACATCGTAGAAAATTAGCTTGTATCTCCTAAACAAAAGGTTGTACCTCGAAAAGATTTGGTGTGGCATGTACGTGTGAATGTGTAGCATCAAAAGAGAACCCACAGGAGAATTTTCTTCCTTCAAAAATTTTCAGAAAACCACGTTTTAAGGAAATCCCTCATCGTACGAAATCATCTTTTTCCTAAACAACATGTTGTAACTCGAAAAGCTTTCGTTTGCGTGTATGTGTAAGCGTGGAGCCTCCAAAGTGAAGGCACAGGAGAGTTTTCTCTCGAAAGAATATGTAAGAATACCACGTTAAAAGGAAATACAATTTTGCAGACTAAAGACAAATAAGTACATATTGGAAACACTTTACGAGAAGAAATAACGCATCTTAAAAAAGTAGTTTGTATCTCCTAAACAACACGTTGTAACTCGAAAAGATTTGGTGTGACATGTACGTCTAAAAGTGTAGCCTCAAACGAGAACCGACAGGAGAATATTCTTTCATCAAAATTTGTCAGAAACCACGTTTTAAGGAAATCTCGCATCGTGCGAAATTATCTTGTTTTTCCTAAACAACAAGTTGTAACTCGAAAAGCTTTGGTGTTGCGTGTATGTCTAAGTGTGTAGCCTCAAAAGAGAATGCACAGGAGAGTTTTCTCTCGAAAGTATATGTAAGAATACCACGTTATAAGGAAATACAGTGTTGCAGAGTAAAGACAAATACGTACGTATTGGAAACACATTAAGAGAAGAAATAAAGCATAATACAAAATTAGCTTGTATCTCCTAAATAACAGTTTATAACTCGAAAAGATTTGGTGTGGCTCGTACCTCTACACGTGTAGCCTCAAAAGAGAACCCCGAGGAGAACTTTCTTTCGTCAAAATTTGTCAGAAATCCACGTTTTATGGAAATCTCGCATCGTGCGAAATTATCTTGTTTTTCCTAAACAACACGTTGTAACTCGAAAAGCTTTGGTGTTCCTTGTTTGTCTAAGCGTGTAGCCTCAAAAGAGAATGCACAGGAGAGTTTTCCCTAGAAAGAATATGTAAGAATACCACGTTATAAGAAAATACAGTTTTGCAGAGTAAAGACAAATAAGTACATATTGGAAACACTTTAGGGAAGAAATAACGCATCGTACAATATTTGCTTGTATCTCCTAAACAACACGTTGTAACTCGAAAATATTTGGTGTGGCTCGTACGTCTACACGTGTAGCCTCAAAACAGAAGCCACAGGAGAATTTTCTTTCATCAAAAAGTGTCAAAAAACCACGTTTTAAGGAAATCCCGCATCGTGCAAAATTATCTTGTTTTTCCTAAACAACACGTTGTAACTCGAAAAGCTTTGTTGTTGCGTGTATGTCTGAGCATGTTTCCTCTAAAGACAATGCACAAGAGAGTTTTCTCTCGAAAGAACCTGTAAGAATACAACGTTATAAGGAAATACAGTGTTGCAGAGTAAAGACAAATACGTACATATTGGAAACACTATACGAGAAGAAATAACGCATCGTACAAAATTAGCGTGTATCTCCTAAACAACACGTGGTAACTCGAAAGGATTTGGTGTGGCATGTACGTCTAAACGTGTAGCCTCAAAGGAGAACCGACAGGAGAATTTTCTTTCTTCAAAATTTGTCAGAAAACCACGTTTTAAGGAAATCTTGCTTCGTGCGAAATTATCTTGTTTTTCGTAAACAACACGTTGTAACTCGAATAGCTTTGGTGTTGCCTGTATATCTCAGTGTGTAGCCTCAAAAGGGAACGCACAGGATAGTTTTCTCTCGAAAGAATATGTAAGAGTACCACGTTATAAGGAAATACAGTGTTGCAGAGTAAAGACAAATACATACATATTGGAAATACTTTATGAGAAGAAGTAATGCATCGTACAAAATTAGCTTGTATCTCCTAAACAAAATGTTGTAACTCGAAAATATTTGGTGCAGCGTGTACGTCTTAACGTGTAGCCTCAAAAGAGAACCCACAGGAGAATTTTCTTTCGTCAAATTTTTTCAGAAAACCACATTTTAAGGATATCCCGCATCATGCGAAATCATCTTCTTTTTTCTAAACAACATGTTGTAACTCCAAAAGCTTTGGTATTGCGTGTATGTGTAAGCGTGGAGCCTCAAAAGAGAAGGCACAGGAGAGTTTTCTCTCGAAAGAATATGTAAGAATACCACGTTATAAGGAAATACAATTTTGCAGAGTAAAGACAGTAAGTACATATTGGAAACACTTTACGAGAAGAAATTACGCATCGTACAAAATTAGCTTGTATCTCCTAAACAACACGTTGTAACTCAAAAAGATTTGGTGTGGCTCATACCTCTACACGTTTAGCCTCAAATAGAACACAGGGCAGAACTTTCTTTCGTCAAAATATATCAGAAAACCACGTTTTATGGAAATATCGCATCGTGCGAAATTATCTTGTTTTTCCTAAACAACACGTTGTAACTCAAAAAGCTTTGGCGTTGCATGTATGTCTAAGCGTGTAGCCCCAAAGGAGAACGCACAGGAGAGTTTTCCCTCGAAAGAATATGTAAGAATACCACGTTATAAGGAAATAAAGTGTTGCAGAGTAAAGACAAATATGTACTTATTGGAAACACTTTATGAGAAGAAATAATGCATCGAAAAAAATTTGCTTGTATCTCCTAAACAACACGTTGTAATTCGAAAAGAATTGGTGTGGCTCGTACGTCTACATGTGTAGACTCAAACGAACACAAACAGGAGAACTTTCTTTCGTCAAAATTTGTCAGAAAACAACGTTTTAAGGAAATCCCGTATCATGCAAAGTTATCTTGTTTTTCCTAAACAACACGTTGTAACTCAAAAAGCTTTGGTGTTGCGTGTATGTCTAAACGTGTGGCCTCAAAAGAGAACGCACAGAAGAGTTTTGTCTCGAAAGAACATGTAAGAATACAACGTTATAAGGAAATACAGTGTTGCAGTGTAAAGACAAATACGTACGTATTGGAAACACTTTAGGAGAAGAAATAACGCATCATACAATATTAGCTTGTATCTCCTAAACAACACGTTGTGACTCGACAAGATTTGGTGTGGAGTGTACGTCGAAACATGAAGCCTCAACAGAGAACCCACAGGAGAATTTTCTTTCGTCAAAATTTGTCAGAAAATCACGTTTTAAGGAAATCCTGTATAGTGCGAAATTATCTTGGCTTTCATAAACAACACGTTGTAACTTGAAAACCTTTGGTGTTGCCTGTATGTCTAAGTGTGTAGCCTCAAAAGGGAACGCACAGGATAGTTTTCTCTAGAAAGAATATGTAAGAATACCACGTTATAAGGAAATACAGTGTTGCAGAGTAAAGACAAATACTTACATATTGGAAACACTTTAAGAGAAGAATTAACGCATCGTGCAAAATTAGCTTGTATCTCCTAAACAACACGTTGTAACTCGAAAAGATTTGGTGTGGCGTGTACGTCTAAACGTGTAGCCTCAAAAGAGAACCCACAGAAGAATTTTCTTTCGTCAAAATTTTTCAGAAAACCACGTTTTAAGGAAATCCTGCATCGTGCGAAATCATCTTGTTTTTCCTAAACAACATGTTGTAACTCAAAAAAATTTGGTGTTGCTTGTATGTGTAAGCGTGGGGCCTCAAAAGAGAAGGCACAGGAGAGTTTTCTCTCGAAGGAATATGAAAGAATACCACGTTATAAGGAAATACAATTTTGCAGAGTAAAGACAAATAAATACATATTGGAAACACTTTACTAGAAGAAATAACGCATCATACAAAATTAGCTTGTATCTCCTAAACAAGTTGTAACTCGAAAAGATTTGGTGTGACGTGTACGTCTAAATGTGTAGCCTCAAAAGAGAACACACAGGAGAATTTTTTTTCATCAAAATTTGTCAGAAACCATGTTTTAAGGAAATCTCGCATCGTGGGAAATTATCTTGTTTTTCCTAAACAACAAGTTGTAACTCGGAAAGCTTTGGTGTTGCGTGTATGTCTAAGCGTGTAGCCTCAAAAGAGAACGCACAGGAGAGTTTTCTCTCAAAAGAATATGTAAGAATACCACGTTATATGGAAATACAGTGTTGCAGAGTAAAGACAAATAGGTACGTATTGGAAACACTTTAAGAGAAGAAATAAAGCAACGTAAAAAATTAGCTTGTATCTCCTGAACAACACGTTGTAACTCGAAAAGATTTGGTGTGGCTCGTACCTCTACATGTGTAGCCTCAAAAGAGAACCAACAGGAGAACTTTCTTTCGTCAAAATTTGTCAGAAAACCACGTTTTATGGAAATCTCGCATCGTGCGAAATTATCTTGTTTTTCCCAAACAACACGTTGTAACTCGAAAAGCTTTGGAGTTGCGTGTATGTCTAAGCATGTAGCCTCAAAAGAGAACGCACAGGAGAGTTTTCCCTCGAAAGAATATGTAAGAATACCATGTTATAAGCAAATACAGTGATGCAGAGTAAAGACAAATAAGTACGTATTGGAAACACTTTATGAGAAGAAATAACGCATCATACAAAATTAGCTTGTATCTCCTAAACAACACGTGCTAACTAGAAAGGATTTGGTGTGGCGTGTACGTCTAAACGTGTAGCATCAAAAGAGAAACCACAGGAGAATTTTCTTTTGTCAAAATTTGTCAGAAAATCACATTTTAAGAAAATCACTCATCGTGCGAAATAATCTTGTTTTTCAAAAACAACAAGATGTAACTGGAAAAGCGTTGGTGTTGCCTGTATGTCTAAGTGTGTAGCCTCAAAAGGGAACGCACAGGATAGTTTTCTCACGAAAGAATATGTAAGAATACCACGTTATAAGGAAATACAGTGTTGCAGAGTAAAGACAAATAAGTACTTATTGGAAACACTTTATGAGAAGAAATAACGCATCGTAAAAAAATAGCTTGTATCTCCTAAACAACACGTTGTAACTCGAAAAGATTTCGTGTGGCGTGTACGTCTAAACGTGTAGCCTCAAAAGAGAACCCACAGGAGAATTTTCTTTGGTCAAAATTTGTCAGAAAACCACGTATTAAGGAAATCCCGCATTGTGCGAAATTATCTTGTTTTTCCTAAACAACGCATTGTAACTCGAAAAGCTTTGGTGTTGCGTGTATATCTAAGCGTGTAGCCTCAAAAGAGAACACACAGGAGACTTTTCTCTCGAAAGAATATGTGAGAATACCACGTTATAAGGAAGTCCACTGTTGCAGAATAATGACAAATACTTACGTATTGGAAACCCTTAAACTTTATGAGATGAAATAAAGCATCGTACAAAATTAGCTTGTATCTCCTAAACAACACGTTGTAACTCGAAAAGATTTGGTGTGGCGTGTACGTCTAAACGTGTAGCCTCAAAAAGAACCCAGAGACGAATTTTCTTTCGTTAAAATTTTTTCAGAACACCAAGTTTTAAGGAAATCCCGCATCGTGCGAAATCATCTTCTTTTTCCTAAACAACATGGTGTAACTCGAAAAGCTTTGGTGTTTCGTGTATGTCTAAGCGTGGAGCCTCAAAAGAGAAGGCACAGGAGAGTTTTCTCTCGAAAGAATATGTAAGAATACCACGATATAAAGAAATACAATTTTGTAGAGTAAAGGCAAATAAGTACATATTGGAAACACTTTACGAGAAGAAATAATGCATCGTACAAAATTAGCTTGTATCTCCTAAACAACACGTTGTAACTTGAAAAGATTTGGTGTGACGTGTACGTCTATACGTGTAGCCTCAAAGGAAAGCCCACAGAAGAATTTTCCTTTGTCAAATTTTTCAGAAAACCACGTTTTAAATAAATCCCGCATCGTGCGAAATTATCTTTTTATTCATTAACAACACGTTGTAACTCGAAAAGCTTTGGTGTTGCCTGTATGTCTAAGTGTGTAGCCTCAAAACGGAACGCACAAGATAGTTTTCTCTCGAAAGAATATGTAAGAATACCACGTTATAAGGAAATACAATGTTTCAGAGTAAAGACAAATACTTACATATTGGGAACATTTTATGAGAAGAAATAACGCATCGAACAAAATTAGCTTGTATCTCCTAAACAACACATTGTAAGTCGAAAAGATTTGGTTTGGCGTGTATGTCTAAACGTGTAGCCTCAAAGGAGAACACAAAGGAGAATTTTCTTTCGTCAAAATTTGTCAGAAAACCACGTTTTAAGGAAATACCGCATCGTGGGAAATTATCTTGTTTTTCCTAAACAACAAGTGGTAACTCGAAAAGCTTTGGTGTTGCGTGTATGTCTAAGCGTGTAGCCTCAAAAGAGAATGCACAGGAGAGTTTTCTCTCATTAGAACATGTAAGAATTCAACGTTATAAGGAAATACAGTGTTGCAGAGTAAAGACAAATACGTACATATTGGAAACACATTACGAGAAGAAATTAAGCATCACACAATATTAGCTTGTATCTCCTAAACAACAAGTGGAAACTCGAAAACATTTAGTTTGGCGTGTATGTCTAAAAGTTTAGCCTCAAAAGAGAACCGACTGGAGAATTTTCTTTCGTCAAAATTGGTCAGAAAACAAGGTATTAACGAAATCCCGCATCCTGCGAAATTATCTTGTTTTTCCTAAACAACACGTTGTAACTCACAAAGCTTGGGTGTTGTGTGTATGTCTCAGTGTGTAGCCTCAAAAGAGAACACACAGGAGAGTTTTCACTCAAAAGAATAAGTAAGAATATCAGGTTATAAGGAAATACAGTGTTGCAGAGTAAAGACAAATACGCACGTATTGGAAACACTTTACGTGAAGAAATAATGCATCATAAAAAATTAGCTTGTATCTCCTAAACAACACGTTGTAACTCGAAAATGTTTGGTGTGGCAGGTACGTCTAAACGTGTAGCCTCAAAAAGAGAACACACAGGAGAATTTTCTTTGGTCAAATTTGTCACAAAACCACGTATTAAGGAAATCCTACATCGTGCGAAATTATCTTGTTTTTCCTAAACAACACGTTGTAACTCGAAAACCTTTGGTGTTGCGTGTATGTCTCAGCGTGTAGCCTTAAAAGAGAACACACAGGGGAGTTTTCTCTCAAAAGAATATGTAAGAATACCACGTTATAAGGAAATACAGTGTTGCAGAGTAAAGAAAAATACGTACTTATTGGAAACCCTTAAACTTTACGAGATGAAATAAAGCATCGTACAAAATTAGCTCGTATCTCCTAAACAACACTTTGTAACTCGAAAAGATTTGGTGTGGCGTGTACGTCTAAACTTGTAGCCTCAAAAGAGAACCCATAGGAGAATTTTCTTTCGTCAAAGTTTCAGAAAACCACGTTTTAAGGAAATCCAGCATCGTGCGAAATTATCTTGTTTTTCCTAAACAACACGTAGTAACTCGAAAATCTTTGGTGATGCCTGTATGTCTAAGCGTGTAGCCTCAAAAGAGAACACACAGGAGAGTTTTCTCTCGAAAGAATATGTGAGAATACCACGTTATAAGGAAGTACAGTGTTGCAGAATAAAGACAAATACTTACGTATTGGAAACCCTTAAACTTTACTAGATGAAATAAACCATCGTACAAAATTAGCTTGTATCTCCTAAACAACACGTTGTAACTCGAAAAGATTTGGTGTGGCGTGTACGTCTAAAGGTGTAGCCTCAAAAGAGAACCACAGGACAATTTTCGTTCGTCAAAATTTGTCAGAAAACCACGTTTTAAGGAAATCCTGCATCATGCTAAATTATCTTGTTTTTCCTAAACAACACATTGTAACTCGAAAAACTTTGGTGTTGCGTGTATGTCAAAGCGTATAGCCTCAAAAGAGAACGCACAGGACAGTTTTCTCTCGAAAGAATATGTAAGAATACCACGTTATAAGGAAATACAGTGTTGCAGAGTAAAGACAAATACGTACTTATTGGAAAAACTTAAACTTTACGAGAAGAAATAAGGCATCTTACAAAATTAGCTTGTATCTCCTAAACAACACGTTATAACTCGAAAAGATTTGGTGTGGTGTGTACGTCTAAACGTGTAGCCTAAAAAGAGAACCCACAGGATAATTTTCTTTCGTCAAATTTTGTCAGAAAACCACGTTTTAAGGAAATCCCGCATCGTGTGAAATTATCTTGTTTTTCCTAAAAAACACGTTGTAACTCGAAATGCTTTGGTGTTGCGTGTATGTCTAAGCACGTAGCCTCAAAGGGGAACGCACAGGAGAGTTTTCTCTCGAAAGAATATGCAAGAATACCACATTATAAGGAAATACAGTGTTGCAGAGTAAAGGCAAATATGTACGTAATGGAAACACTTAAAACTTTATGAGAAGAAATAACGCACCATAAAAAAATTAGCTTGTATCTCCTAAACAACACGTTGTAACTCGAAAAGATTTGGTGTGGCGTGTACGTCTAAATGTGTAGCCTCAAAAGAGTACCCACAGGAGTATTTTCTTTCGTCAAAATTTGTCAGAAAACCACGTTTTAAGGAAATCCCGCATCGTGCGAAATTATCTTGTTTTTCCGAAACAACACGTTGTAACTCGAAAAGCTTTGGTGTTGCGTGTATGTCTAAGCATGTAGCCTCAAAAGAGAACGCAAAGGAGAGTTTTTTCTCGAAAGAATATGTAAGAATACCATGTTATTAGGAAATACAGTGTTGCAGAGTAAAGACAAATACTTACGTCTTGGAAAAACTTTACGAGAAGAAATAACGCATCGTAAGAAATTAGCTTGTATCTCCTAAACAACACGTTGTAACTCGAAAAGCTTTGGTGTTGCGTCTATGTGTAAGCGTGTAGCCTCAAAGGAGAACGCAAAGGAGAGTTTTTTTCTCGAAAGAATATGTAAGAATACCACGTTATTAGGAAATACAGTGTTGCAGAGTAAAGACAAATACTTATGTATTGGAAAAACTTTACGAGAAGAAATAACGCATCGTAAAAAATTAGCTTGTATCTACTAAACAACACGTTGCAACTTAAAAAGGTTTGGTGTGACCTGTACGTCTAAACGTGTAGCCTGAAAAGAGAACCCATAGGAGAATTTGCTTTGGTCAAAATTTGTCAGAAAACCACGTATTAAGGTAATCCCGCATCGTGCGAAATTATCTTGTTTTTCCTAAACAAAATGTTTTAACACGAAATGCTTTGGTGTTGCGTGTATGTCTAAGCGTTTAGCCTCAAAAGAGAACGCACAGGAGTGTTTTCTCTCGAAAGAATATGTAAGAATACCCCGTTATAAGGAAATAGAGTGTTGCAGAGTAAAGACAAATACATACTTAATGGAAAAAACTTAAACTTTACGAGAAGAAATAACGCATCGTACAAAATTAGCTTGTATCTCCTAAACAACACGTTGTAACTTGAAAAGATTTGGTGTGGCTTGTACGTCTAAACGTGTAGCCTCAAAAGAGTACCCACAGGAGAGTTTTATTTCGTCAAAATTTGTCAGAAAACCACGTTTTAAGGAAATCCCGCATCGTGCGAAATTATCTTGTTTTTCCTAAACAACACGTTGTAACTCGAAAAGCTTTGGTGTTGCTTGAATGTCTAAGCATGTAGCCTCAAAGGAGAATGCACAGGAGAGTTTTCTCTCGAAAGAATATGCAAGAATACCACGTTATAAGGAAATACAGTGTTGCAGAGTAAAGGCAAATATGTACGTAATGGAAACACTTAAACTTTATGAGAAGAAATAACGCATCGTAGAAAAATTACCTTGTTTCTCCTAAACAACACGTTGTAACTCGAAAAGATTTGGTGTGGCGTGTACGTCTAAATGTGTAGCCTCAAAAGAGAACCGACAGGAGAATTTTCTTTCGTCAAAATTTGTCAGAAAACCACGTTTTAAGGAAATCCCGCATCGTGCAAAAATATCTTGTTTTTCCTAAACAACACGTTGTAACTCGAAAAGCTTTGGTGTTGCGTGTATGTCTAAGCATGTAGCCTCAAAAGAGAACGCAAAGGAGAGTTTTTTCTCGAAAGAATATGTAAGAATACCACGTTATTAGGAAATACAGTGTTGCAGAGTAAAGACAAATACTTACGTCTTGGAAAAACTTTACGAGAAGAAATAACGCATCGTAAGAAATTAGCTTGTATCTCCTATACAACACGTTGTAAAATAAAAAGATTTGGTGTGGCCTGTACGTTTAAACGTGTAGCCTGAAAAGAGAACCCATAGGAGAATGTTCTTTGGTCAAAATTTGTCAGAAAACCATGTATTAAGGAAATCCCGCATAGTGCGGCATTATCTTGTTTTTCCTAAACCAAACGTTTTAACTCGAAAAGCTTTCGTGTTGCGTGTATGTCTAAGCGTGTAGCCTCAAAAGAGAACACACAGGAGAGTTTTCTCTCGAAAGAATATGTAAGAATACCACGTTATAAGGAAATACAGTGTTGCAGAGTAAAGACAAATACGTACTTATTGGAAAAACTTAAACCTTACGAGAAGAAATAAGGCATCTTACAAAATTAGTTTGTATCTCCTAAACAACACATTATAACTCGAAAAGATTTGGTGTGGTGTGTATGTCTAAACGTGTAGCCTCAAAAGAGAACCCACAGGAAAATTTTCTTTCGTCAAAATTTGTCAGAAAACCACGTTTTAAGGAAATCCCGCATTCTGCGAAATTATCTTGTTTTTCTTAAACAAACGTTTTAACTCGAAAAGCTTTGGTGTTGCGTGTATGTCTAAGCGTGTAGCCTCAAAAGAGAACGAACAGGAGAGTTTTCTCTCGAAAGAATATGTAAGAATACCACGTTATAAGGAAATACAGTGTTGCAGAGTAAAGACAAATAAGTACTTATTGGAAAAACTTAAACTTAAGAGAAGAAATAACGCATCGTACAAAATTAGCTTGTATCTCCTAAACAACACGTTGTAACTTAAAAAGATTTGGTGTGGCCTGTACGTCTAAACGTGTAGCCTCAAAAGAGAACCCATAGGAGATTTTTCTTTGGTCAAAATTTGTCAGAAAACCACGTATTAAGGAAATTCCGCATCGTGCGAAATTATCTTGTTTTTCCTAAACAAAACGTTTTAACTCGAAAAGCTTTGGTGTTGCGTGTATGTCTAAGCCTGTAACCTCAAAGGAGAATGCCCAGGAGAGTTTTCTCTCGAAAGAATATGTAAGAATACCACGTTATAAGGAAATACAGTGTTGCAGAGTAAAGACAAATACGTACTTATTGGAAAAACTTAAACTTTATGAGAAGAAATAAGGCATCTTACAAAATTAGTTTGTATCTCCTAAACAACACGTTATAACTTGAAAAGATTTGGTGTGGTGTGTACGTCTAAACTTGTAGCCTCAAAAGAGAACCCACAGGATAATTTTCTTTCGTCAAAATTTGTCAGAAAACCACGTTTTAAGGAAATCCCGCATCTTGCGAAATTATCTTGTTTTTCCTAAACAACACGTTGTAACTCGAAAGTTTTGGTGTTGCGTGTATGTCTAAGCTTGTAGCCTCAAAAGAGAACGCACAGGAGAGTTTTCTCTCGAAAGAATATGTAAGGATACCACGTTATAAGGAAATACAGTGTTGCAGAATAAAGACAAATACGTACGTATTGGAAACACTTTATGAGAGAAATAACGCATCTGGCAAAATTAGCTTGTATGTCCTAAACAACTCGTTATAACTCGAAAAGATTTGGTGTGGGGTGCACGTCTAAACGTGTAGCCTCAAAAGAGTACCCACAGGAGAGTTTTATTTCGCAAAATTTGTCAGAAAACCATGTTTTAAGGAAATCCCGCATCTTGCGAAATTATCTTGTTTTTCCTAAACAACACGTTGTAAATCGAAAAGCTTTGGTGTGGCGTGAATGTCTAAGCATGTAGCCTCAAAGGAGAACGCACAGGAGAGTTTTCTCTCGAAAGAATATGCAAGAATACCACGTTATAAGGAAATACAGTGTTGCAGAGTAAAGGCAAATATGTACGTAATGGAAACACTAAAACTTTATGAGAAGAAATAAAGCATCGTAAAAAATTAGCTTGTTTCTCCTAAACAACACGTTGTAACCCGAAATGATTTGGTGTGGCATGTACGTCTAAATGTGTAGCCTCAAAAGAGAACCCACAGGAGTATTTTCTTTCGTCCAAATTTGTCAGAAAACCACGTTTTAAGGAAATCCTGCATCGTGCGAAATTATCTTGTTTTTCCTAAAAAACACGTTGTAACTCGAAAAGCTTTGGTGTTGCGTGTATGTCTAAGCGTGTAGCCTCAAAAGAGAACGCAAAGGAGAGTTTTTTCTCGAAAGAATGTGTAAGAATACGACGTTATTAGGAAATACAGTGTTGCAGAGTAAAGAAAAATACTTAGGTATTGGAAAAAACTTTACGAGAAGAAATAACGCATCGTAAGAAATTAGCTGGTATCTCCTAAACAACACGTTGTAACTTAAAAAGATTTGGTGTGGCCTGTATGTCTTAACGTGTAGCCTGAAAAGAGAACCCAAAGGAGAATTTTCTTTGGTCAAAATATGTCAGAAAACCACGTATTAAGGAAATCCCACATAGTGCGAAATTATCTTGTTTTTTCTAAACCAAACGTTTTAACTCGAAAAGCTTTGGTGTTGCGTGTATGTCTAAGCGTGTAGCCTCAAAAGAGAATGCACAGGAGAGTATTCTCTCGAAAGAATATGTAAGAATACCACGTTATAAGGAAATACAGTGTTGCAGAGTAAAGACAAATACGTACTTATTGGAAACACTTAAACTTTACGAGAAGAAATAAGGCATCGTACAAAATTAGTATGTATCTCCTAAACAACACGATATAACTCGGAAAGATTTGGTGTGGTGTGTATGTCTAAACATGTAGCCTCAAAAGATAACCCACAGGAGAATTTTTGTTCGTTAAATTTTGTCAGAAAACCACGTTTTAAGGAAATCCCGCATTGTGCGAAATTATCTTGTTTTTCCTAAACAACACGTTGTAACTCGAAAAGCTTTGGTGTTGCGTGAATGTCTAAGCATGTAGCCTCAAAGGAGAATGCACAGGAGAGTTTTCTCTCGAAAGAATATGCAAGAATACCACGTTATAAGGAAATACAGTGCTGCAGAGTAAAGGCAAATATGTACGTAATGGAAACACTTAAACTTTATGAGAAGAAATAACGCATCGTGGAAAAATTACCTTGTTTCTCCTAAACAACACGTTGTAACTCGAAAAGATTTGGTGTGGCGTGTACGTCTAAATGTGTAGCCTCAAAATAGAACCGACAGGAGTATTTTCTTTCGTCAAAATTTTTCAGAAAACCACGTTTTAAGGAAATCCCGCATCGTGCAAAAATATCTTGTTTTTCCTAAACAACACGTTGTAACTCGAAAAGCTTTGGTGTTGCGTGTATGTCTAAGCATGTAGCCTCAAAAGAGAACGCAAAGGAGAGTTTTTTCTCGAAAGAATATGTAAGAATACCACGTTATTAGGAAATACAGTGTTGCAGAGTAAAGACAAATACTTACGTCTTGGAAAAACTTTACGAGAAGAAATAACGCATCGTAAGAAATTAGCTTGTATCTCCTATACAACACGTTGTAAAATAAAAAGATTTGGTGTGGCCTGTACGTTTAAACGTGTAGCCTGAAAAGAGAACCCATAGGAGAATTTTCTTTGGTCAAAATTTGTCAGAAAACCATGTATTAAGGAAATCCCGCATAGTGCGACATTATCTTGTTTTTCCTAAACCAAACGTTTTAACTCGAAAAGCTTTCGTGTTGCGTGTATGTCTAAGCGTGTAGCCTCAAAAGAGAACACACAGGAGAGTTTTCTCTCGAAAGAATATGTAAGAATACCACGTTATAAGGAAATACAGTGTTGCAGAGTAAAGACAAATACGTACTTATTGGAAAAACTTAAACCTTACGAGAAGAAATAAGGCATCTTACAAAATTAGTTTGTATCTCCTAAACAACACATTATAACTCGAAAAGATTTGGTGTGGTGTGTATGTCTAAACGTGTAGCCTCAAAAGAGAACCCACAGGAAAATTTTCTTTCGTCAAAATTTGTCAGAAAACCACGTTTTAAGGAAATCCCGCATTCTGCGAAATTATCTTGTTTTTCTTAAACAAAACGTTTTAACTCGAAAAGCTTTGGTGTTGCGTGTATGTCTAAGCGTGTACCCTCAAAAGAGAACGCACAGGAGAGTTTTCTCTCGAAAGAATATGTAAGAATACCACGTTATAAGGAAATACAGTGTTGCAGAGTAAAGACAAATAAGTACTTATTGGAAAAACTTAAACTTAAGAGAAGAAATAACGCATCGTACAAAATTAGCTTGTATCTCCTAAACAACACGTTGTAACTTAAAAAGATTTGGTGTGGCCTGTACGTCTAAACGTGTAGCCTCAAAAGAGAACCCATAGGAGATTTTTCTTTGGTCAAAATTTGTCAGAAAACCACGTATTAAGGAAATTCCGCATCGTGCGAAATTATCTTGTTTTTCCTAAACAAAACGTTTTAACTCGAAAAGCTTTGGTGTTGCATGTATGTCTAAGCCTCTAACCTCAAAGGAGAATGCCCAGGAGAGTTTTCTCTCGAAAGAATATGTCAGAATACCACGTTATAAGGAAATACAGTGTTGCAGAGTAAAGACAAATACGTACTTATTGGAAAACTTAAACTTTATGAGAAGAAATAAGGCATCTTACAAAATTAGTTTGTATCTCCTAAACAACACGTTATAACTTGAAAAGATTTGGTGTGGTGTGTACGTCTAAACTTGTAGCCTCAAAAGAGAACCCACAGGATAATTTTCTTTCGTCAAAATTTGTCAGAAAACCACGTTTTAAGGAAATCCCGCATCTTGCGAAATTATCTTGTTTTTCCTAAACAACACGTTGTAACTCGAAAGCTTTGGTGTTGCGTGTATGTCTAAGCTTGTAGCCTCAAAAGAGAACGCACAGGAGAGTTTTCTCTCGAAAGAATATGTAAGGATACCACGTTATAAGGAAATACAGTGTTGCAGAATAAAGACAAATACGTACGTATTGGAAACACTTTATGAGAGAAATAACGCATCTGGCAAAATTAGCTTGTATGTCCTAAACAACTCGTTATAACTCGAAAAGATTTGGTGTGGGGTGCACGTCTAAACGTGTAGCCTCAAAAGAGTACCCACAGGAGAGTTTTATTTCGTCAAAATTTGTCAGAAAACCATGTTTTAAGGAAATCCCGCATCTTGCGAAATTATCTTGTTTTTCCTAAACAACATGTTGTAACTCAAAAGCTTTGGTGTTGCGTGTATGTCTAAGCATGTAGCCTCAAAAGAGAAGGCACAGGAGAGTTTTCTCACGAAAGAATATGTAAGAATACCACGTTATAAGGAAATACAGTTTTGCAGAATAAAGACAAATACGTACCTATTGGAAACACTTAAAGTTTATGAGAAGAAATAACGCATCCTAAAAAATTAGCGTGTATCTCCTAAATAACACGTTGTAACTCGAAAAGACTTGGTGTGGCGTGTACGTCTAAACGTGTAGCCTCAAAAGGGAACCTACAGGAGAATTTTCTTTCGTCAAAATTTGTCAGAAAACCACGTTTTAAGGAAATCCCATATCGTGCGAAATTATCTTATTTTTCCTAAACAACATGTTGTAACATGAAAAGCATTGGTCTTGTGAGTATGTCTTAGCATGTAGCCTCAAAGGAGAACACATAGGAGAGTTTTGTCTCGAAAAAATATGTAAGAATACCACGTTATAAGGAAATCGAATGTTGCAGAGTAAAGACAAATACATACTTATTGGAAACACGTTCCGAAAAGAGATAACGCATCGTAAAAATTAGCTTGTATCTCCTAAACAACACGTTGTAACTCGAAAAGATTTGGTGGTGCGTGTAAGTCTTAGCGTGTAGCCTCAAAAGAGAACCCACAGGATAATTTTCTTTCGTCAAAATTTGTCAGAAAACCATGTTTTAAGGTAATCCCGCATCGTGCGAAATTATCTTGTTTTTCCTAATCAACATGTTGTAACTCGAAAAGCTTTGGTGTTGCGTGTATGTCTAAGCGTGTAGCCTCAAAAGAGAAGGCACAGGAGAGTTTTCTCTCGAAAGAATATGTAAGAATACCACGTTATAAAGAAATACAGTTTTGCAGAGTAAAGACAAATATGTATGCATTGGAGAAACTTTAGGAGTAGAAATAACGCATCGTACAAAATTAGCTTGTATCTCCTAAACAACACGTTGTAACTCGAAAATATTTGGTATGGCGTGTATGTCTAAACATGTAGCCTCAAAAGAGAACCCACAGGAGAATTTTCATTCGTCAAAATTTGTCAGAAAACCACGTTTTAAGGAAATCCTGCATCGTGAAAAATTATCTTGTTTTGCCTAAACAACACGTTGTAATTCGAAAAGCTTTGGTGTTGCGTGTATGTCTAACCGTTTAGCCTCAAAAGAGAAGGCACAGGAGAGTTTTCTCTCGAAAGAATATGTAAGAATACCACGTTATAAGGAAATACAGTGTTGCAGATAAAGACAAATACATACGTATTGGAAACACTTAAACTTTACGAGAAGAAATAACTTATCGTAAAAAATTAGCTTGTATCTCCTAAACAACACGTTGTAACTCGAAAAGATTTGGTGTGGCGTGTAAGTCTAAACGTGTAGCCTCAAAAGAGAACCCACAGGAGAATTTTCTTTGTCAAAATTTGTCAGAAAACCATGTTTTAAGGAAATCCCGCATCTTGCAAAATTATCTTTTTCCTAAACAACTCATCTTAACGCATAAAGCTTTGGTGTTGCGTGTATGTCTAAGCGTGTAGCCTCAAAAGAGAAGGCACAGGAGAGTTTTCTCTCGAAACAATATGTAAGAATACCACGTTATAAGGAAATACAGTGTTGCAGAGTAAAGACAATTACGTACGTATTGGAAACACTTAAACATTAGAGAAGAAATAAAGCATCATACAAAATTAGCTTATATCTCCTAAACAACACGTTGTAACTCGAAACGATTTGGTGTGGCGTTTACAACTAAACATGTAGCCTTAAAAGAGAACCCACAGGAGAATTTTCTTCGTCAAAATTTGTCAGAAAACCATGTTTTAAGGAAATCCCACATCGTTCGAAAATATCTTGTTTTTTCTAAACAACACATCGTAACTCGAAAAGCTTTGGTGTTGCGTGTATGTCTAGGCGTGTAGCCTCAAAAGAGACGGCAATGGAGAGTTTTCTCTCGAAAGAATATGTAAGAATACCACGTTATAAGGAAATACAGTGTTGCAGAGTAAAGACAAATAAGCACTTATTGGAAACACTTAAACTTTACGAGAAGAAATGATGCATCATACAAAATTAGCTTGTATCTCCGAAACAGCACGTTGTAACTTGAAAAGATTTGGTGTGGCGTGTATATCTAAACGTGTAGCCTCAAAAGAGAACCCACAAGAGAATTTTCTCTCCTCAAAATTTGTCAGAAAACCACGTTTTAAGGAAATCCCGCATCGTGTGTAATTATCTTGTTTTTCCTAAACAACACGTTGTAACTCGAAAAGCTTTGGTGTTGCGTGTAAGTCTTAGCGTGTAGCCTCAAAAGAGAACCCACAGGATAATTTTCTTTCGTCAAAATTTGTCAGAAAACCATGTTTTAAGGTAATCCCGCATCGTGCGAAATTATCTTGTTTTTCCTAATCAACATGTTGTAACTCGAAAAGCTTTGGTGTTGCGTGTATGTCTAAGCGTGTAGCCTCAAAAGAGAAGGCACAGGAGAGTTTTCTCTCGAAAGAATATGTAAGAATACCACGTTATAAAGAAATACAGTTTTGCAGAGTAAAGACAAATATGTATGCATTGGAGAAACTTTAGGAGTAGAAATAACGCATCGTACAAAATTAGCTTGTATCTCCTAAACAACACGTTGTAACTCGAAAATATTTGGTATGGCTTGTATGTCTAAACATGTAGCCTCAAAAGAGAACCCACAGGAGAATTTTCATTCGTCAAAATTTGTCAGAAAACCACGTTTTAAGGAAATCCTGCATCGTGAAAAATTATCTTGTTTTGCCTAAACAACACGTTGTAATTCGAAAAGCTTTGGTGTTGCGTGTATGTCTAACCGTTTAGCCTCAAAAGAGAAGGCACAGGAGAGTTTTCTCTCGAAAGAATATGTAAGAATACCACGTTATAAGGAAATACAGTGTTGCAGATAAAGACAAATACATACGTATTGGAAACACTTAAACTTTACGAGAAGAAATAACTTATCGTAAAAAATTAGCTTGTATCTCCTAAACAACACGTTGTAACTCGAAAAGATTTGGTGTGGCGTGTAAATCTAAACGTGTAGCCTCAAAAGAGAACCCACAGGAGAATTTTCTTTGTCAAAATTTGTCAGAAAACCATGTTTTAAGGAAATCCCGCATCTTGCAAAATTATCTTTTTCCTAAACAACACATCTTAACGCATAAAGCTTTGGTGTTGCGTGTATGTCTAAGCGTGTAGCCTCAAAAGAGAAGGCACAGGAGAGTTTTCTCTCGAAACAATATGTAAGAATACCACGTTATAAGGAAATACAGTGTTGCAGAGTAAAGACAATTACGTACGTATTGGAAACACTTAAACATTAGAGAAGAAATAAAGCATCATACAAAATTAGCTTATATCTCCTAAACAACACGTTGTAACTCGAAACGATTTGGTGTGGCGTTTACAACTAAACATGTAGCCTTAAAAGAGAACCCACAGGAGAATTTTCTTCGTCAAAATTTGTCAGAAAACCATGTTTTAAGGAAATCCCGCATCGTTCGAAAATATCTTGTTTTTTCTAAACAACACATCGTAACTCGAAAAGCTTTGGTGTTGCGTGTATGTCTAGGCGTGTAGCCTCAAAAGAGACGGCAATGGAGAGTTTTCTCTCGAAAGAATATGTAAGAATACCACGTTATAAGGAAATACAGTGTTGCAGAGTAAAGACAAATAAGCACTTATTGGAAACACTTAAACTTTACGAGAAGAAATGATGCATCATACAAAATTAGCTTGTATCTCCTAAACAGCACGTTGTAACTTGAAAAGATTTGGTGTGGCGTGTATATCTAAACGTGTAGCCTCAAAAGAAAACCCACAAGAGAATTTTCTTTCCTCAAAATTTGTCAGAAAACCACGTTTTAAGGAAATCCCGCATCGTGTGTAATCATCTTGTTTTTCCTAAACAACACGTTGTAACTCGAAAAGCTTTGGTGTTGCGTGTAAGTCTTAGCGTGTAGCCTCAAAAGAGACGGCAATGGAGAGTTTTCTCTCGAAAGAATATGTAAGAATACCACGTTATAAGGAAATAAAGTGTTGCAGAGTAAAGACAAATAAGTACGTAATGGAAAAACTTAAACTTTATGAAAAATAATAACACATCGTAAAAAATAGCTTGTATCTCCTAAACAACACGTTGTAACTCGAAAGGATTTGGTGCGGCATATATGACAAAACGTGTAGCCTCAAAAGACAACCCATAGGAGAATTTTCTTTCGTCAATATTTGTCAGAAAACCACATTTTAAGGAAATCCCGCATCGTGCGAAATTATCTTGTTTTTCCTAAACAACACGTTGTAACTTGAAAAGCTTTGGTGTTGCGTGTATTTCTAAGCGTGTAGCATCAAAAGAGAAGGCACAGGAGAGTTTTCTCTCGAAAGGATATGTAAGAATACCACGTTATAAGGAAATACAGTGTTGCAGAGTAAAGACAAATACGTACATATTGGAAACACTTAAACTTTACGAGAAGAAATAACTTATCGTACAAAATTAGCTTGTATCTCCTAAACAACACGTTGTAACTCGAAAAGATTTGGTGTGGCATGTGCGTCTAAACGTGTAGCCTCAAAAGAGAACCCACAGTAGAATTTTCTTTCGTCAAAATTTTTCAGACAACCACATTTTAAGGAAATCCGGCATTGTGCGAAATTATCTATTTTTTCCTAAACAAAACGTCCTGACTCGAAAATCTTTGGTGTTGCGTGTATGTCTAAGCGTGTAGCCTCAAAAGAGAAGGCACAGGAGAGTTTTCCCTCGAAAGAATATGTAAGAATACCATGTTATAAGGAAATACAGTGTTGCAGATTAAAGACAAATACGTATATATTGGAAACATTTTAGGAGAAGAAATAATGCTTCGTACAAGCTTGTATCTCCTAAACAACACGTTTTAACTCAAAATGATTTGGTGTGGCGGTTACGTCTAAACGTGTAGCCTCAAAAGAGAACCCACAGGAGAATTTTCTTTCGTCAAAATTTGTTAGAAAACCACATTTTAAGGAAATACTGCATCGTGCGAAATTATCTTGTTTTTCCTAAACAACACTTCGTAACTCGAAAAGCTTTGGTTTTGTGTGTATGTCTAATCATGTAGCCTCAAAGAAGAAGGCACAGGAGAGTTTTCTCTCGAACGAATATGTAAGAATACCACCTTATAAGGATATACAGTGTTGCAGAGAAAAGACAAATACGTACATATTGGAAACACTTAAACTTTACGAGAAGAAATAATGCATCGTACAAAATTAGCTTGTACCTCCTAAACAACACGTTGTAACTCGGAAAGATTTGATGTGGCTTGTACGTCTAAAAGTGTAGCCTCAAAAAAGAACCCACAGGAGAATATTCTTAGGTCAAAATTTGTCAGAAAACCACGTTTTAAGGAAATCCCGCATCGTGCGAAATTATCTTGTTTTTCCTAAACAACACGTTGTAACTCCAAAAGCTTTGGTGTTGCATGTATGTCTAAGCATGTAGCCACAAAAGGGAATGCGCAGGAGAGTTTTCTCTCCAAAGAATATGTAAGAATACCACGTTATAAGGAAATACAGTGTTGCAGAGTAAAGACAATTACATATATATTGGAAACACTTAAACTTTATGAGAAGAAATAATGCATCATACAAAATTAGCTTGTATCTCCTAACAGCACGTTGTGACTCGAAAAGATTTGGTGTGGCGTGTACTTCTAAACGTGTAGCCTCAAAAGAGAACCACACAGGAGAATTTTCTTTCGTCAAAATTGGTCAGTAAACCACGTTTTAAGGAAATCCCACATCTAGCGAAATTATCTTGTTTTTCCTAAACAACACGTCGTAACTCGAAAAGCTTTGGTGTTGCGTGTATGTCTAAGCGTGTAGCCTCAAAAGAGAAGGCACAGGAGAGTTTTCTCTCTAAAGAATATGTAAGAATACCACGTTATAAGGAAATACAGTGTTGCAGAGTAAAGACAAATACCTACGTATTGGAAACACTTTAGAAGAAGAAATAATGCATCGTACAAAATTAGCTTGTATCTCCTAAACTACACGTTATAACTCGAAAAGATTTGGTGTGGGGTGTACGTATAAACGTGTAGCCTCAAAAGAGAACCCACAGGAGTATTTTCTTTCATCAAAATTTTTTCAGAAAACCACGTTTTAAGGAAATCCCGCATCGTGCGAAATTATCTTGTTTTTCCTAAACAACACGTTGTAACTCGAAAAGCTTTGGTGTTGCATGTATGTCTAAGCATGTAGCCACAAAAGGGAATGCACAGGAGAGTTTTCTCTCCAAAGAATATGTAAGAATACCACGTTATAAGGAAATACAGTGTTGCAGAGTAAAGACAAATACATACATATTGGAAATACTTAAACTTTATGAGAAGAAATAATGCATCATACAAAATTAGCTTGTATCTCCTAACAGCACGTTGTAACTCGAAAAGATTTGGTGTGGCGTGTACTTCTAAACGTGTAGCCTCAAAAGAGAACCACACAGGAGAATTTTCTTTTGTCAAAATTTGTCTGAAAACCATGTTTTAAGGAAATCCCGCATCGTTGGAAATTACCTTGTTTTTCCTAAACAACACGTAGTCACTCGAAAAGCTTTGGTGTTGCGTGTATGTCTAAGCGTATAGCCTCAAAAGAGAAGGCACAGGAGAGTTTTCTCTCGAAATAATATGTAAGAATACCACGTTATAAGGAATTACAGTGTTGCAGAGTAAAGCAAATACATACGTATTGGAAACACTGTACAAGAAGAAATAACGCATCATACAAAATTAGCTTGTATCTCCTAAACAATACGTTGTAACTCGGAAAGATTTGATGTGGCTTGTACGTCTAAATGTGTGGCCTCAAAGGAGAACCCACAGGATAATATTCTTTAGTCAAAATTAGTAAGAAAACAACGTTTTAAGGAAATCCCGCATCGTGCGAAATTATCTTGGTTTTCCTAAAGAACACGTTGTAACTCGAAAAGCTTTGCTGTTGCGTGAATGTCTAAGCGCGAAGCCTCAAAAGAGAAGGCACAGGAGAGTTTTCTCTTGAAAGAATATGTAAGAATACCAAGTTATAAGGAAATACAGTGTTGCAGAGTAAAGACAAATACGTAATTATTGGAAACACTTTACAAGAAGAAGTAATGCATCATAAAAAATTAGCTTGTTTCTCCTAAGCTACACGTTGTAACTCGAAAAGATTTGGTGTGGCGTGTACATCTAAACGTGTAGCCTCAAAAGAGAACACACAGGAGAGTTTTCTTTCGTCAAATTTTTTTCAGAAAACCACGTTTTAAGGAAATCCCGCATCGTGCTAAATTATCTTGTTTTTCGTAAACAACACGTTGTCACTCCAAAAGCTTTGGTGTTGCGAGTATGTCTAAGCTTGTATCCCCAAAAAGAACGCACAGGAGAGTTTTCTCTCGAAAGAATATGTAAGAATACCACGTTATAAGGAAGGACAGTGTTGCAGAGTAAAGCAAATACATACGTATTGGAAACACTTTACAAGAAGAAATAACGCATCATACAAAATTAGCTTGTATCTCCTAAACAACACATTGTAACTCAGAAAGATTTGATGTGGCTTGTATGTCTAAACGTGTAGCCCCAAAGGAGAACCCACAGGAGAATATTCTTTAGTCAAAATTGGTCAGAAAACCACGTTTTAAGGAAATCCCGCATTGTGCGAAATTATCTTGTTTTTCCTAAAGAACACTTTGTAACTCGAAAAGCTTTGGTGTTGTATGTATGTCTAAGCGTGTAGCCTCAAAAGAGAAGGCACAGGAGAGTTTTTTCTCGAAAGAATACGTAAGAATATCACGTTATATGGAAATACAGTGTTGCAGAGTAAAGACAAATACGTACCTATTCGAAACACTTTACAAGAAGAAATAACGCATCGTACAAAATTACGTTGTATCTCCTAAATTACACGTTGTAACTCGAAAAGATTTCGTATGGCGTGTACGTCTAAACATGTAGCCTGAAAAGAGAACCCACAGGAGAATTTTCTTTCGTCAAAATTTTTTCAGAAAACCACGTTTTAAGGAAATCCCGCATCGTGCGAAATTATCTTGTTTTTCCTAAAGAACACGTTGTAACTCGAAAAGCTTTGGTGTTTAGTGTATGTCTAAGCGTGTAGCTTCAAAAGAGAACGCACAGGAGTGTTTTCTCTCGAAAGAATATGTAAGCATACCACGTTATTAGGAAATACAGTGTTGCAGAGTCAAGAAAAATATGTACGTATTGGAAACACTTTACGAGAAGAAATAACGCATCAAACAAAATTAGCTTGTATCTCCTAAACAACACGTTGTAACTCGAAATGATTTGGCATGGCATGTACGTCTAAACGTGTAGCCTCAAAAGAGAACCTACAGAAGAATTTTCTTTCGTCAAAATTTGTCAGAAAACAATTTTTTAAGGAAATCCCGCATCGTGCGAAATTATCTTGTGTTTCCAAAACAACACATCGTAACTCGAAAAGCTTTGATGTTGCGTGTTTGTCTAAGAGTGTACCCTCAAAAGAGAAGGCACAGGAGAGTTTTCTCTCAAAAGAATAGGTAAGAATACCACGTTATAAAGAAATACAGTGTTGCAGACTAAAGACAAATACGTACGTATTGGAAACACTTAAACTTTACGAGAAGAAATAACTTATCATACAAAATTAGCTTGTATCTCCTAAACAGCACGTTGTAACTCGAAAAGATTTGGTGTGGCATGTACGTCTAAATGTGTAGCCGTAAAAGAGAACCCCCAGGAGAATTTTCTTTCGTCAAAATTTTTCAGAAAACCACGTTTTAAGTAAATCCCGCATCATGCGAAATTATCTTGTTTTTCCTAAACAACACGTCGTTACTAGAAAAGCTTTGGTGTTGCGTGTATGTCTAAGCATGTAGCCTCAAAAGAGAATGCACTGGAGAGTTTTCTCTCGAAAGAATATGTAAGAATACCACAATATAAGGAAATACAGTGTTGCAGAGTAAAGACAAATATGTACTTATTGGAAACACTTTACGAGGAGAAAAACGCATAATAAAAAAATTAGCTTGTATCTCCTAAACAACACATTGTAACTCGAAAACATTTGGTGTGGCGTGTACGTCTAAAGGTGTAGCCTCAAAAGAGTACCCACAGGAAAATTTTCTTTCGTCAAAATTTGTCACAAAACCACGTTTTAAGGAAATCACGCATCGTGCGAAAAATCTTGTTTTTCCTAAACAACACGTTGTAACTCGAAAAGCTTTGGTGTTGCGTGTATGTCTATGCGTGTAGCCTCAAAAGAGAAGGCACAGGAGAGTTTTCTCTGGAAACAATATGTAACAATACCACGTTATAAGGAAATACAGTGTTGCAGAATAAAGACAAATCCATACATATTGGAAACACTTAAACTTTACGAGAAGAAATAATGCGTCGTGCAAAATTAGCTTGTATCTCTTAACAGCACGTTGTAACTAGACATGATTTGGTGTGGCGTGTACTTCTAAACGTGTAGCCTCAAAAGAGAACCCACAGGAGAATTTTCTTGCGTCAAAATTTGTCAGAAAACCACGGTTTAAGGAAATCCCGCATCATGCGAAATTATCTGGTTATTCCTAAACAACACGTTGTAACTCGATAAGCTTTGGTGTTTCGTGTAAGTCTTAGCGTGTAGCCTCAAAAGAGAATGCAACGGAGAGTTTTCTCTCAAAAGAATATGTAAGAATACCACGTAAATAGGAACTACAGTGTTGCAGAGTAAAGACAAGTACATACGTATTGGAAACACTTTAGGAGAAGAAATAACGCATCATAAAAAATTAGCTTGTATCTCCTAAACAACACGTTGTAACTCGAAAATATTTGGTGTGGCGTGTGCGTCTAAACGTGTAGCATCAAAAGAGAACCCACAGGAGAATTTTCTTTCGTCAAAATTTATCAGAAAACCACGTTTTAAGGAAATCCCGCATCGTGCGAAATTATCTTGTTTTTCCTAAACAAAACATCGTAACTCGAAAAGCTTTGGCGTTGCTTGTATATCTAATCGTGTAGCCTCAAAAGAGAAGGCACAGGAGAGTTTTCTCTCGAAAGAATATGTAAGAATACCACATTATAAGGAAATACAGTGTTGCAGAGCAAAGACAAATACGTACGTTTTGGAAACATTTTAGGAGAAGAAATAATGCTTCGTACAAGCTTGTATCTCCTAAACAACACGTTTTAACTCGAAATGATTTGGTGTGGCGTGTACGTCTAAACGTGTAGCCTCAAAAGAGAACCCACAGGAGAATTTTCTTTCGTCAAAATTTGTAAGAAAACCACGTTTTAAGGAAAGCCCGCATCATGCGAAATTATATTGTTTTTCCTAATCAACACGTGTAAATCAAAAAGATTTGGTTTTGCGTGTATGTCTAAGCATGTAGCCTCAAATGAGAAGGCACAGGAGAATTTTCTCTCGAAAGAATATGCAAGAATACCACGTTATAAGGAAATACAGTGTTGCAGAGTAAAGACAAATACGTACGTATTGGAAACACTTTACGAGAAGAAATAATGCATTGTATAAAATTAGCATGTATCTCCTAAACTACACGTTATAACTCGAAAAGATTTGGTGTGACGTGTACATCTAAACGTGTAGCCTCAAAAGAGAACCCACAGGAGTATTTTCTTTTTTTTTTTTTTTTTTTTTTTTTTTAGTTGACTGCCGTGTCTTTTTTTATCAAAAATTTTTTTTTTTTCTTTTTCTTTTTTTTTTTATTATTCGATATAATTTATTTACATTTCAAATGATTTCCCCTCTTCTAGCCCCCCCCACTCCCCGAAAGTCCCGCAAGCCCCCTTCTCTTCCCCTGTCCTCCCACCCACCCCTTCCCACTTCCCCATTCTAGTTTTGCTGAATACTGTTTCACTGAGTCTTTCCAGAACCAGGGGCCACTCCTCCTTTCTTCTTGTGTCTCATTTGATGTGTGGATTATGTTTTGGGTATTCCAGTTTTCTAGGTTAATATCCACTTATTAGTGAGTGCATACCATGATTCACCTTTTGAGTCTGGGTTACCTCACTTAGTATGATATTCTCTAGCTCCATCCATTTGCCTAAGAATTTCATGAATTCATTGTTTCTAATGGCTGAATAGTACTCCATTGTGTAGATATACCACATTTTTTGCATCCACTCTTCTGTTGAGGGATACCTGGGTTCTTTCCAGCATCTGGCAATTACAAATAGGGCTGCTATGAACATAGTAGAACATGTATCCTTATTACATGGTGGGGAGTCTTCTGGGTATATGCCCAGGAGTGGTATAGCAGGATCTTCTGGAAGTGAGGTGCCCAGTTTTCGGAGGAACCGCCAGACTGCTTTCCAGAGTGGTTGTACCAATTTGCAACCCCACCAGCAGTGGAGGAGTGTTCCTCTTTCTCCGCACCCTCTCCAACACCTGCTGTCTCCTGAATTTTTAATCTTAGCCATTCTGACTGGTGTAAGATGAAATCTTAGGGTTGTTTTGATTTGCATTTCCCTAATGACTAATGAAGTTGAGCATTTTTTAAGATGCTTCTCTGCCATCCGAAGTTCTTCAGGTGAGAATTCTTTGTTTAACTCTGTACCCCATTTTTTAATAGGGTTGTTCGGTTTTTTGGAGTCTAACTTCTTGAGTTCTTTATATATATTGGATATTAGCCCTCTATCTGATGTAGTATTGGTGAAGATCTTTTCCCAATTTGTTGGTTGCCGATTTGTCCTCTTGATGGTGTCCTTTGCCTTACAGAAACTTTGTAATTTTATGAGGTCCCATTTGTCAATTCTTGCTCTTAGAGCATACGCTATTGGTGTTCTGTTCAGAAACTTTCTCCCTGTACCGATGTCCTCAAGGGTCTTCCCCAATTTCTTTTCTATTAGCTTCAGAGTGTCTGGCTTTATGTGGAGGTCCTTGATCCATTTGGATTTGAGCTTAGTACAAGGAGACAAGGATGGATCAATTCGCATTCTTCTGCATGCTGACCTCCAGTTGAACCAGCACCATTTGTTGAAAAGGCTATCTTTTTTCCATTGGATGTTTTCAGCCTCTTTGTCGAGGATCAAGTGGCCATAGGTGTGTGGGTTCATTTCTGGATCTTCAATCCTGTTCCATTGATCCTCCTGCCTGTCACTGTACCAATACCATGCAGTTTTTAACACTATTGCTCTGTAGTATTGCTTGAGGTCAGGGATACTGATTCCCCCAGATTTCCTTTTGTTGCTGAGAATAGTTTTAGCTATCCTGGGTTTTTTGTTGTTCCAGATGAATTTGATAATTGCTCTTTCTAACTCTGTGAAGAATTGAGTTGGGATTTTGATGGGTATTGCATTGAATCTGTATAGTGCTTTAGGCAAAATGGCCATTTTAACTATATTGATTCTACCGATCCATGAGCATGGGAGGTTTTCCCATTTTTTGAGGTCTTCTTCCATTTCCTTCTTCAGAGTCTTGAAGTTCTTGTCATACAGATCTTTCACATGTTTGGTAAGAGTCACCCCAAGATACTTTATACTGTTTGTGGCTATTGTGAAGGGGGTCATTTCCCTAATTTCTTTCTCAGCCTGCTTATCCTTTGAGTATAGGAAGGCCACTGATTTGCTTGAGTTGACTTTATAACCTGCCACTTTGCTGAAGTTGTTTATCAGCTGTAGGAGCTCTCTAGTGGAGTTCTTTGGGTCACTTAGGTAGACGATCATGTCGTCTGCAAATAATGATAGTTTGACTTCTTCCTTTCCAATTTGTATCCCTTTGACCTCCTTATGTTGTCGAATTGCCCGAGCTAGTACCTCAAGTACAATATTGAAAAGATAAGGAGAAAGGGGGCAGCCTTGTCTGGTCCCTGATTTCAGTGGGATTGCTTCAAGTTTCTCTCCATTTAGTTTGATGCTGGCTACCGGTTTGCTGTATATTGCTTTTACTATGTTTAGGTATGGGCCTTGAATTCCTGTTCTCTCCAAGACTTTAAGCATGAAGGGATGCTGAATTTTGTCAAATGCTTTTTCAGCATCCAATGAAATGACCATGTGGTTTTGTTCTTTGAGTTTGTTTATGTAGTGGATTGTATTGATGGATTTCCGTATATTGAACCAACCCTGCATTCCCGGGATAAAGCCTACTTGATCATGGTGGATGATCGTTTTGATGTGTTCTTGGATTCGGTTGGCAAGAATTTTATTGAGTATTTTTGCATCGATGTTCATAAGGGAAATTGGTCTGAAGTTCTCTTTCTTTGTTGGATCTTTGTGTGGCTTTGGTATCAGCGTAATTGTGGCTTCGTAGAAGGAATTGGGTAGTGTTCCTTCTGTTTCTATTTTGTGGAATAGTTTGAAGAGTATTGGTGTTAACTCTTCTTTGAAGGTCTGGTAGAATTCTGCACTGAAGCCATCTGGTCCTGTGCTTTTTTTGGTTGGAAGACTTTCTATGACTCCTTCTATTTCTTTAGGCATTATGGGACTGTTTAGATGGTCTAGTTGGTCCTGATTTAATTTTGGTATTTGGTATCTGTCAAGGAAATTGTCCATTTCCTCCAGATTCTCCAGTTGTGTTGAGTATAGGCTCTTGTAGTAGGATCTGATGATTTTTTGGATTTCCTCAGTTTCCGTTGTTATATCTCCCTTTTCATTTCTAAGTTTGTTAATTTGGATACTTTCTCTGTGCCCTTTGGTCATTCTGGCTAAGGGTTTATCTATCTTGTTGATTTTCTCAAAGAACCAGCTCCTGGTATTGTTGATTTTTTGTATGGTTCTCTTTGTTTCTACTTGATTGATTTCGGCCCTGAGTTTGATGATTTCCTGCCTTCTACTCCTCCTGGGCGAAATAGCTTCTTTTTGTTCCAGGGCTTTCAGGTGTGTCATTAAGCTGGTAATGTATGCTCTCTCCATTTTCTTTTTGGAGGC